>NW_026515594.1:300000-585880 GCF_027406575.1 Nycticebus coucang | reverse complement strand
AAGGGAGGCAGGAGATGAAACAAAGCCTTAAGAGCCAAATCTAGAGAAAGTGTGTCCCCTCAAGGTACATCAGAATCATCAGACAAGATATCAGCCAGCCACCTGCTCCATGTCCTATATCAAGGATCTACAGGGTTGAGATACTGAGAAGCTGGGAAAGTACACTGGTAAGTTTGCAAAACTCCCTCAGATGTTACAGGAATATGTTGATGCAGCATGCCATTCAAAAAGTTTTACTAAACAAGCTGTGGACAGAAACCCATTTCATCTTGTGTCTCTGAACTACTGATGGCAGGTGCCAGATGTGACATTTGAAGGCATGGGTCTTTTTTTTCTTTGAGACAGAGTCACACTTTGTTGCCCTCAGTAGAATGCCACAGTGTCATAGCTCACAGCAACCTCAAACGCTGTGCTCAAGTGATCCTCTTGCCTCAACCTCCCCAGTAGCTGGGACTACAGGCACCCACCACAACACCTGGCTACTTTTAGAGATGGGGTCTCACTCTTGATCAGGCTGGTCTTGAACTCCTCTACTCAAGCAATCCAGCCACCTCATTGTCCCAGAGGGCTAGAATTTCAGGTGTGAGCCATTACACCTGTCCAGCCTGGGTCTTCTTAAGTCAAACCAAGGTCCAGAAGAAAATTATCAACTGCTTTAGGATTCAATGTAGAGAAAGTGGAACCCCTGCACACTGTTGGTAGGAATGTAAAATGCTGTGGCCATTGTGGAAAACAAGGCAGCAATTCCTCAAAAAAATAAAAATAGAATTACTATATAATCTAACCATTTCTCTCCTGGGTGTATACACAAAAGAACTGAAATAAGGGTCTCAACAAGATAAGTGTACACCCATGTTCATAGCAGCCTTATTCATAGTAGCCGAAAGGTAAATCAACCCATGTGTCCATCAGTGGATGAATGGAAACACAGTATGTGTCATATGCCTACAATGGAATAGTAGTCAGCCTTTACAAAGAAGGAAATGCAGGCACATTTATGACATGGATGAGGCTTACAAACATTATGCTAAGTGAAATAAGCCAGTCGCAAAAGGACAAATACTGTATGATTCCCCTATATGTGGTTTCTGGAGTAGTAAATTTACAGAGACGGAAAGCAGAATGGTGGATGCCAGGGACTGAGGGGAGAGTCAAATGGGAAGTTGTTTAACACTTACAGTGTTTCAGATTTGCAAGATGAAAAGAATCCTAGAGATTGATTGTACATTGTAAATGCACATAACACTGTTTAACAGTACACCTGAAATAGTTCAGATGGGAAATTTTTTATTATGTAGATTTTACTAAAATTTAAAAAAAATTTTTTTTGAGACAGAGTGTCATTTTGTTACCCTCCAGTAGAGTAATCTGGTGTCATAGCTCACAGCAACCTCAACTCTTGGGCTCAAGCCATTCTCTTGCCTCAGCCTCCAGAGTAGCTGGGACTACAGGTACCTGCCACAACGCCTGGCCATTTTTCGAGATGGGGTCTAAGCCTTGTTAAGGCTGGTCTGTAACTCATGAGCTCAAGCAATCTGCCTGCCTCAGCCTCCCAGAGTGCTAGAATTACAGGTGTGAGCCACTGTGCCCAGCTAAAAAAAAAAATAAAAAAAAATAATAATAAAACATATTTTAGATATTTTAGTATTTGTAGTCCTGTATGGAAAGAAGTGTTGGCTGGTTGCCTCTTCCAGATGAGTACTAAAAAAGAACTAGATTACATTCAGGGACTGGAAGGGGTTAACCATGCAGGTTCAACTGTCCAACAAGTCTTAGGCTACCAGCGACTTTGTGCCTGCAGTGAGCAAAGTAGCCAACAGATGGCAGTGTGGGCTCAATACTTGGAGGCATTTGTTGCAATGTTACTCTGTCCCAAAATCTTATCTTCGAGCTTACCTTAAAGTCTCATCTCCAGTGAGGGAAACAAACATTCAATAATTCAGCACCAACCAGTGTGGGAAGTGCTGGTGTGGAGGAAAAACTTAAAAGACTGGTAACTCAGTGGTAGGAGGCACCAAGATAGGCCTCCTGGAGGAGGAGAAATAAGGACTGCCCTGGCAGGGTAGGTATAAAGTGAGATACAGCAAGAATATTGTGTAATTAAAGCATCCATCATTTGTTGATCAACTATAACATGCCAAGAACATCCTAAGTATTTTCTTACTTATTTTATTCAGTCATTCAAATCCATGTGAGAGAGGTCCTACTATTATTCCCATTTTGCTGATGCTGGCAGTCACTCAGCTAATAAGTAGCAGAAACCACATTTTAACCCAGATTCCACAACCCAGTTCATTCTACCATGACCACGTGTCATCTGCACCTAAATGTGGCAGAGGGAAAGGTTGAGTTTGAGGAATAGCGAGAACTCAATGCTGGTGGGGTTGTAGAGAGATGACACTGGAAAGGCTGGCCACATTGTTTCAGACAGGCTACATATGAGTAGGACCCCACAGAGATTGGCATCATCTCATCAGAGATACTTTTGGCTTGCATTTCAGCGGAGGAGTCCCTAGCATGTGCCAATCCAGGATTGCCTGAAAATGGATATCAAATCCTATACAAGCGACTCTACCTGCCAGGACAGTCTCTCACCTTCATGTGCTATGAAGGCTTCGAGCTCATGGGTGAAGTAACCATTCGATGCATCCTAGGACAACCATCCCACTGGAATGGCCCACTGCCTGTTTGTAAAGGTAAAGAAGTCTTCTCTGCACACGGGGGCCAAGGGGCCAGAGATGTCAGGACTGGTCCCCAGGGTTTCCAAACTTGCTTTAAAAAGCTGGGCTACTGTACTTCATTAGATCTAAGATGTCACCATGATTTCATGCACTACTGAGAAAGAAAAAAATTACTGCCAATTAAACTATGACACCATATCTTCTCCTAGTTATAGCATTTCTATTTTTACCTCAAAGGAGCTTTTTCAAGCTCAGATCTTTATGTTTTGTCACACTTTTGAAAACGTTAAAATGAAAATATAAACAAAATAAATCTTCCCCACCTTCAGAGTCTTGCGTTTTGAAATCATTTTTGACTCAGAGACTTCAGAGTCCTTTTTTCCCCCCCCATTCAATATGGCCCGATTCCCTAAGGCAGAATTCCTCAGGAAGGTCATTTTTTTTTTTTTTTTAAAGTAAAGTCTTTGGTAATAAGGGTTTGCAATTATGTGGAAGCAGGGCTTGGGACAGGGTAAGGCAAGATAGGTGTGGAAGCAAAAAAAAAAATGTAAAGAGATCCTGAGTCCTGTGATGTACGGTCCTCCGTAGAAGGAGGAGAAAGGAGAAACAATTACCTCCTTACATTTTGTGATCTAGACGTCTGTTTTGTATCGCCCAAGTATTGGCCCTGAGAGCCAGCCTGCTCTGACATCCGCTTAGAGAACGTGGCTTGAATATTTCCCACCTTCTGCGCCCACTCCCCGCAACCACTTGATTCCCGTAGGTTCCAAGCACTCCCCTAGCGCTTGCAAGATGTCTCAAAGCGCTCACACTCGTTCTGCGAACGCGCGCGGGGTCTTGCGCTCCACATTGGCCCACACAGGGTCTCATGAGCGCCTCCTAGTGGCAACGATTACAACACACCGTTGATTTAAAACAGACCTCCTCCCATCCCCCACGCCCGCACCGCCCAATAGGGAAGATAGAAAAATGGGGAAATTGCACCTGAGAATCCATGAAAAAAATACTTATCATTGAAATGAAGTTGTGACCTCACAAGTGAAATTTGTATCTGTTTATCTGGGCTTTTGCAGCGTAAGGTCAGTAATAATATCCTAAATATGTTCAATGTTTTAGGCCAGGGGATCTTAACCTTGTGTGGTGTGAATACACCCTGGAGAATAGGCAAAAAGCTCTGAATTCACTTCCGGGGGGGTGCAGAAACATGAAGTTTCACATTTCTGCTTGAGGATCTCTAACTTCTGTGGATCCCTGAATGCCTTATTCATGAACCCCAGCTTTAAGACTTAAAAATACTTTTTCAGTTGGCTTTTCCATTCCTAGATATAGGTCCAAAAGAAATGAAAACTGGTATTCAGACAAACATGTGTACATTAACGTTTATGGCAGCATTATTCATAACAGCCAACAGATGGAAACAGCTTAAATGACCATCAGCTGCTGAACAAATAAGCAAAATTTTGGCATATTCATGCAACATAAAAAAGATGGGCAGCGCCTGTGGCTCAGTGAATAGGGCGCCGGCCCCATATGCCGAGGGTGGCGAGTTCGGACCCAGCCCCGGCCAAACTGCAACAGAAAAATAGCCGGCGTTGTGGCGGGCGTTGTAGTCCCAGCTGCTCGGGAGGCTGAGGCACTAGAATCGTGTAAGCCCAAGAGTTAGAGGTTGCTGTGAGCCGTGTGACGCCGCAGCACTCTACCCCAGGGCGGTACAGTGAGACTCTGTCTCTACAAAAAAAAAAAAAAAAAGAAAGAAAGAAATATAGTACTAATATACACTACAACTTAGATGAATCGCAAAAGCTTCATGCTAAGTGAATAAAGCTGGACACAAAAGGTCAGATATCAATTTCTGTGAAATATCATATCCAGAGCAGGTAGACCCACAGAGACAGCAAACTAGTGGTTGCCCAGGGCTTACAGGTAGGAGTGCGCAGTAACCGCTTAATGAATACAGAGGATTCAAAAAAAGTCAGGCCATAGTGTCCTCTGTATTTTGCTTTTTCTCTGCTTGGCAGAGTCATTTAAAAAAATAAAAGTTTTTCAAACACATGGCTCCATCTTTTTTTTCTTTTAACGGCTACCCACCAGTTCACACTATACATGTTTCTCAATGTATCAGTCTTTTTTTATCTGTTGATAAGGCTCCCAATTCTCTTCTGGGGTTTTTGTTTGTTTTGTTTCGCCAAAAACATCCTTGTACATGACTCTTGGGTGCTGGCAGTTTCCATCCTGTAGAACCTAGTTCTTAAAGCAGGCCTGATGTTGTGGCAAAGACCTGAGAATTCCAGGCTGTTGTGGATGGTGCCAGACTGTTTTCCAGAATTAGAGTGATCCACCCCCCCAATGGTGTGTGATAATGTCCATTTCTCTACATCCTCACCAGCACTGGAGGTTATTGATTATTTTTGAAGTTGTCAATCTGATAGGAAAATGCAAGTGCCATCAGAAAATACACAAGTAACCAAACAACAGGAAAAAGTTTTTAAATATTTAGTTTTACAGGCTGTCCCTGAAACCTCTATTTGCCATTCTGTGGCAAACCTCTTATTACTATCCCTTGAATCCCCACCAGGTGATCACTGCCCTTTACCTTCATCCACAATTATGACATAATTCCCAGCAAGTAAGTGTCTTGGGAGACCCCTATCCCTTGCTGCCATATCCATTTCTACTCCAGAGGTCCTTCTCTCCCACCACCAACTCTAGAAGGAAACGATGTGGGGTCTGTGACTTTATGATCTGGATTGCAGAAGTGATTCCCTGCCAATCTGAGACCTCCCAACTAGGACTCAGGGGCCCTGGACTCCATCCTAAGTCATCTACGGACCATCTGTGTCACCATGGGGGAGCCACTCTCCCTCTCTGACCTTAGTTTCCCTTTGTATGAAATAACTGAGTGAGCCCAGATCGGTGTTTCTGAAGAAGAGTCAGTGGACTGGCCTGCTTTATCAGAATTACCTGGGGGGCTGGGGAGACCTATAGGAGTTCACCTCCAAAAATGCTACCACCTTGGCAGGTCCCAGAAAGGGCTCAGAAACCTTCATGTTAACATGTTCTCCATGGGGTCATGGACTTGGGGCTCCAGGAGATAGATGTAAGATCCAATGCCTCCTCATTCTAAGATACTGTGGACATTCACGGGCTCCCACTACTCAACCACAGTCAAACACATGCCTTGGGTGGGTAGCATCTGCCTCAATCTTTCCATGTTCTTGATGCCAAAGCCCCAGCAATGCCTGTACTTAACTGTCTGCTTTTCAACTGCCTTTACTGTCATCACATGATGATGACAAGGACATAAATCAGAGAGTAACATTAAACAATTCACTAATTAGGAAGTCTTAGGATTTCTGGAAGAAACGCTCCTTCTTGTTGGTATATTTTTATGCTCAGCAACTGTGATGACTTTTATTCCAAAACATGGGCTGCCAGCCCCCAGCATTTTGAACCTCCAGAGAAGTTTTACAAAAATTATAAATGAGTGAAAATAGTTTTATGTGAAATACAAAGATCCTAGTCAAATAAATGTGGGGAAAAAATGAGATTAGAAAGATTTACATAAATATAGGAGGTGCCAAAAAAGTGTATGCACAATTTAAGCAACCTTGTAAGTAAAATCGATGATTTGCAGGTAAAATCAATGTACATAGGTAACATGTCTAGGTACACTTGACCAGTAATGGTACCTTCCATTCAAAACTCGGAAAAGTAACACACACAAAAAAAACACTTAAAATATGTATACATTTTTTGGCATCCTCTATATATACCTCAAAGTAGGAAAATAGTTTGACTTCCATCTGGATTTAATAAAGATCTAGAGCCTCATGATTCATGGGGGCTTTGTCCCACATGAAAACCATGAAACAACCCTAACCACAAGAGAAAGTTGACAAGTCCCAATTTAAATCCTGCCTCCATCACTCAGAGGCTGTGTGATGACAGAGAAGTTGCTTCACTTCTCTGAACCTCTGCTCTTCTATAAAATGGGATGATAACGGTAGCACCCTAACGAAGTCACCGTGAAGGTTAGAGGAGCGAGTGTATAGAGAACAATACTGGACAGGTGGTGAGTGTTCAGGAACTACCTGCTATCACCATTTTGGCTCATGTCTTATGCATCTTATTTTCTCTTGGCAACTTATGAAATGAATATGCCCTGACATTTCACAGACCCTAGTAGCTCAAGATAAGTAAAAACACAGCAGTAACTTCAGCAAAGTGTGGCATGGGCTTTTGCATCTAAATTTGGGGTGGAGGGGGCTTCATTTCATGCAAACAGAGTAAGTTCACTTTACATTGACCAGTGCTTCCTGATTTCTCTTTCAGTTAATCAAGACAGTTTTGAACATGCTTTAGAAGGTGAGTTTCAGAATAATAAAAATCCAATAAATCAATCTAATCATAGAAAACAAGGACAGGCCTTTGAATATCTTCATCCAGGAGCTTAAACATAATAAATAATACATTTTGCCTGGACACTGTCAAAGATTATTTCAAAACAAATAATATCCTAAGAAGAAAAAAATAATAATGGGACTTGCAGGTCAGGGTCCTAGCTATAACCTGGAAGGGACGTGGCACCAGTTCTATACATGACAGTGACACTGATGTGAGAAAAGTTGAGAGTACACAGGAAAGAGAAAGCGTGAGGGAGACATACCACTGTTGGAAAACTTTTTGTGATGCTGTTGGGGGGAGCTGGGTCCAGGGACATCTCGCCTTCCATGCTGAGCATCTCCTGGTTTCTGGTGGGAAAAGTTTGCCCCGGCTGCATTCTATGGTCCATATTCCCCTGGGTCTTTTTTCTTCTCCAAGATACCAGTCCCTTTCCCCTTCTTCTCCTTGTTCCTGTTCTCCTTTTACTGGGAATTCCCAAGTGACCTTTACTAATGTGGACCAGATCTTTCAAACTCTCCAGGATTTTATTTTTGTTCTGTTTTCATTCTGCAGTTCTTTCCCAGAGCATTTTGTATGCCTTGTCACCTCTGTTAAATTTGGTATAAAACCATTCACCCAAGCTGAGAGATCGGAAAAAAACATACACTGTCATCTACAGTTTCATTTTTTTAATGTTGCAACCCATTAAGCAGTTTGTATAATTGTTTCTGGAGTCATCTTTAGCTTTCTGACGGTAATGAGTTCGCTCGGAAACCAGGGGCTATGTGGATTATGTTTCATCAGTCGCTCTTACTGGCAACAGACAATGTTTCCATCCACGCAGGCAGAGCCGAGTCCCTAGTATAAGGAAAGGGAAGAACATGTATCAGTCACTCCACTTGGAAAATAGAGGGCATTTCGTGTTAATCTCCACTCAGAGCATCCTTTTTCTGTCTTTTGCCAACCAATGAAGCATGAGAATATCTCAGACGGCAACCAATGAAGCATGAGAATATCTCAGACGGCTGCCGTTGCTCAGAGATTATGAGCACCATCGTAACATTTTGTGCTCAGGCATTTATCGCGGGTGCTAGGATTGATTTTTCAGACCTCATGAAGTGGCAGTTAATGGATTATAGATTGGTGTACAGCTAAGCTCTGTTAGATGGGACCATGGAGAATGGCAGAGGAAACCCAGAGGCCAAGTTTCTAGAAGAAATGTGGGGTTCCCCCATTCAAGCTGTGCTGGGCAAAACACACCCACTCCCCACAAACATCAGGAGGTAGCAGGAGCCTCCAAGGTCAGCCCAAGAATGTGAAGCAGTGGCCTCTGAGAATCAAAACTGGTTCTACACAGTTGGGTGTCACTGGGGTATGCAGATGTGACAGGTGTCCCAGCTGCTGTTCTGGCTGCGCACAGCCTGCTCCTGGAGAGTGTGACTCGGTAGTTCTGGGAGGCGTCCACCAGTCTGGGTGCAAGAGCTTCGCCTCTCCAGGTGAGCAGCCAGGGGTGGGAAACCCTGCTTAGAGACCTGGCGTCTGGCCCCCAGCACCACCCACCTCACGGACGTAGGAGCAATCTGACCCTGCCCACCACTCCTGAGTCTCAGGTCCAGACCCCTTCCTCTTTCCCCTCTCCAGTCCATGAAACATCCAGTAAATGTGACTTCTCAGATACTGCATTTGGGGTTTTTGCCAAGTCTTCTTTTGAATTGGATTTTAACCATATTTCAACTATGGTTCCCCCAGAAATGAGCATGGCATGATCAGGGTTCAGCAGTATTAATTCTCCTCTGCCCCTGTGGCCAGCCCACCCAAGGATGAATCTGCACCCCATTGCAAAGAACCAGCACTCTTTCCTCCTCTAGAGATGGTTCTTGAAAATCTAAGGTTCTGTGATGCCAGCTCTTTGAGTGGTGCAGAACTGGGAAGGTGGGTGCTCACCTGGGAGCCAGGGCCCTGTGTGAGAAATGAGGATCTCATTGGCTCCTGTGTTCAGTAGCAGAAGCAGCAGCGGAGATGTCGCTGAAAGGTGGAAACATGGCCCTGGCTATCTTCATCCCAGTCCTCATCATCTCCTTACTCCTGGGAGGAGCCTACATTTACATCACAAGGTAGGGGACTGAGGGGGCTGCCAAGCACTTGGCACACTGGGGGACTGGGCAGTTCACCCACTGAGACTGAGGATCTCCACCTGCAGCTTGGGGACAGCAGCATGGGTGTGATTGTAGAGATGGTGAGATTCAACTCCACTGTATGAGATAAATATTTACACTGGGCACCTACCAGGCCTCCATGAGTGCAAAGCAGCAAGTAAGACAGACTTCAAGGAGCTTTATAGTTCAGAAAGGACATAGACGTTGCACATCGCTGGGCACAACGACTTATCCACTCCTTCATTCAAGAATTTATTCAACAAATATGAATTGACTTCCTTATTGTGCCCCAGACATTGTCCGAGATATTGAGGATCATGTAACTTGCATTTGATAAAAAAAGAAGATATTAAACTGTAACTAGGATAGTCACTAATTCATTCAAATCCACAATTATTTAATGCCTACTATATGCCAGGAAGTTTTCTGTACTCTAGAAACATTGTTTGAGAACAAAATAGAAGAAAAACTTTGTCTGCGGAGGGCTCAGGTTCTAATGGGGGAAGACAGAAAATAGGCAAAGTACATAAGAACAGCATATAGTATATTAGGAGGTGATAGATGGGGAAGAGAGGAAAGGGGGTTCTGGAACAGAAGTGGTGGTTACATTTTAAATGAGGTAAGTAGAGGAAGCCCCATTGAGAAATGACATTTGAGCAAGGACTTGAATGTGATTAGTAACCCATACAGATATGTGGGAGAGGAAGGTTTCAGGCAGAGAAACAGCATGTGCAAAGGTCCTAAGGCAGGCATGTGCCTAATATAAGTTTCTCCTGACCTCACAGGGCTCACAGTTTAGTAGAGCAAGAGGATAGTAAGTACAAAAATAAATGATGACACACCAAGATAAACCCAGTGGAGAAAAGAGATAGGCTGCAGTGTGTAACAGAGGAACTACCTTTAAACAGGTGGTCTCTGGTTTCTCTTCAGAGCAAATAAATCTTTCACCTTTTAAAATAGGTGGTCACAGAGGGCTGCTCGAAGGTGACATGGCATATAGAAGGTGCTCAATGAAAGCTCATTATTGCTGTTGTTACCCTTTAATAAGAGGGACTTGGATTACCTTACAGGTGAAAACAAATTAAGCTCCACCCCTTCCCCAGTAAGGGGAGGTCACAGGCTTTTGTTGTCGCGGCCTGGGTTACAGGTTGAGAACAATTATGATTTCTGTTTGCACCTCACTAGGATTCTCGGGGCTGTTTGCACACATCCTCGTTGTCATGGTGAGGTTGACAACGGTGGTTGACCATGGTGATGCGTCTCGCAGTCAGGGAGTAACTTCTCTCTCACTCTGTCTCTCCCCCAGACGTCGCTATTACTCCAGCCTCCGCCTGCCCCTGATGTACTCCCACCACTACAGCCAGATCACTGTCGAAACCGAGTTTGATAACCCCATTTACGAGACAGGGGTGAGTTCCTTCCTCTTTGCTCTGAATGAACGGCCTCATGATGAAATCAAAGGTTTCATTTCCTTTTGCTGACAAGAGGCAAACCCAGTGGTCCTATCCCATCATCACTAAGACCCCTACAAAGATAGCTGGTGGGAGAACCCAGCTATCTTTGAAAGGAGTCAGAGCTGATGATGGGCCTCTGAGGCTCTTCATCTCAGCAGAACACTCACAGAAAGAAGGGTCTGCACCCAGAGAGGGGCCATGATGGGTCAGTCAGTGCCCAGGGGTGCAGCACTTCCACATATCCTGCTACGGTCCCCCTCCTTACTACGTTGGACATGTAGTAAGGACATGTGTGCCACATGCCTGCACCTCTGAGTGGCAGGCCCTGCGTCAGGTACTGGAGACACGGTCATCAGTCAAATAGACATCGATCCTGCTAGCAATGAGCTTACAGTCTCACAAAGGAGAAAGATATCAATGAATCAACTACTGATAATAATAATATGCACTGTGTGCTGAGTGCTTTAAATGCATCATCTCCTTAAATCTTTGCAACTCTTTGCAATAGGTTCCAACAGTATCTCTGTTTAATTATTGGGGTCACTGAGGACCAAAGATAGGAGAAGATGATTTGGCCAAGGTTGCACATGGCCAGAATGCACAGTGGCGCCAGGATGCAACCCAACCTGATGCCCTCAATCATTATGTTATCCTGTCCCACCTTGAACCTCAAAAATCAAATGTGCCAATAAATACTTGTGTTTTTATAAATCATGATTTTTTAGGACTGTGAAAAAAATGGACAGCTTTCTATGAGGGCATATTTTGGGGGACACGGGGAGAATGTTGGAGAAGACATTGTTGAGAAAGTGATGGTCAAGCTGAGATGTAGGAGGTGGGCGAAGAAGGGACCAGGGAGGAGAGAGAGCACACAGGCACATATGAGAAACCCAAAGGCTGAACATGCCTTTTCAAAACCACAGACCTTCAAATTCACTAGATGGGTCATTATGAAAGTTCTGAGATACATAAAAATCAAGAAATGTGAAATCCACAGGAACAGAAACAAATGGAGCCCTCCCAGCAACACCAACAAGATAAGCAAGTTGAAACCTGCACGCGTGAATCTGAAAGGACGCGGCTGACTGTGTTTCTTGGGAGTGAAATAATGGACCGTAACACAGTCTGTCTCAAAACTTCTGTAGTGACCTACATTTAATCATCTCCCAATATTTGGGGGAAATAACCTTGACTTGTTCCTTGTCCCTGATACGTTCCCCGCATCCCACCTCCTCTGATCTCCCCTATTAATTATCTATTATCTATATTAATATCTAGTAATATCATTACTAACAATATTATTACAAATTGAGGGGCCTAGGCTCAGCACCTGTAGCACAGTGGTTACGGCACCTGCCACATAAACCAAGGTTGGTGGGTTCGAACCCACCCCAGGCCAGCTAAAACAGTGGCAACTGCAATAAAGAAAAAAAAATAGCTAGGCGTTGTGGCAGGCGCTGTGGTCCCAGCTACTTGGGAGGCTGAGGCAAGAGAATTGCTTGAGCCCAAGAGTTTGAGATTGCTGTGAGCTGTAACGCCTTGGCACTCTGGCAACATAGTGAGACTCTGACTCAAAAAAAAAAAAATTGGGGGGCCTAAAACAATACACATTTATGATCTCATAATTTCTAGAGATCAGGAATCCAAGTACAATTTAGGTGAGTTCTCTGCATCAGGGTTCACAGGTTACATCAAAGCATCAGCTTCAGCTATGGTCTCATCTGAGGCTAGAGCAGGGAAGGAGTCACTCCCAAGTTCATGCAGTTGCTGATAGTTAGAAGAGTTCTTGCAAGTTCATGCAGTTCTTTGCAGGTGGTTAGAAGAAGGGTCTCGGTTTCTTGCAGGCTGTCATCTAGAGCCCAGCTTCGGTTCCTTTCCATGTGGGCCTCTCTCGACAGCACCTCACAGCATGGTAGTTTGCTTCTTCAAAGCAAGACAGAGAGACAAAAAGAGAAAGGAAGGAAGAGACACACCTTACAAGACAAGTCAGAATCCTGTGTCACATACACAGAAGTGACATCCTAGCACCTTAGTATTCTATTTATTGGTTGGAATCAAGTCACAGGTCCTGCACACCCTTAAGTGGAAGGTACCACACAAGGCCGTGCACCCTGCAGTGGGGGGCAGTCCACCAGAACCACCTTAGAGTCTCCCGTACCATAGATGGGACTGCACATCTGTGTTGACTCGGCAGGAACTAGAGACCTGTCATAAAGCATGTAACAGTGACCACTTCCAGGGCTGACCGATGACTTCTTGTATCTCTCAGCTCTTTGTCCCTGGGGTCTAGAATACATTAGGCGTACTGCATAAATATTGGAGAACTCGAACTTGTTGCTGCCCACACACACACACACAGCCATCATTGCAGTGGCATGTGTTATTTTTCATTCTTGTTGCTTACTTACAAATCTTGAATAAAAGTCAGCCTGATGAAAAGAGACACGTTTCAAGACTAGACGTTATTAAAACGTCGTCAGTAGAGTAAAAGACAATCCCAAAATTCACTGGCTGAAAGCTGCAAGCATTAATTTGCTCATCAGTGTGTAGGGCAGTGATTGAAGCTAATTTCGGCTGGGTGGTAATCCTGGAACTGGCCTGCTGGTGACTCAATTCTCCTGTGTGTCCTTCACCTTTCTGTAGGGATTAAAGGCCTGCAGAACGTGTCCTGTTCATGGTGATGACAGAGGAGCAGACACAGAAAAAAGAAGCACACATGCCCTTTTCAAGCAGCTGGCATGTGCCATTTCCCCCTAAACCATTGGCAAATGCAAGGTGGGGTCAGGGTGGAAGGGCACTGCAAAGTCACAGCCAAGGGCATGGACACAGGAAGGTGTGAAGAAATGGAACCATCAGTGTGTTACTCTACTACACAAGATGTAACAAATCTGTGCTTCTCTCTTGCAGGAAACCAGACAGTATGAGGTTTCCATCTAAAGAGAGCACGGAAGAAGGGGACTTACAGATATGAACACAAATACAACCTCCTCAAGACATCCATCCAGAGACCATGTGGCATTTGATGGAAACCCCGGAGTGTCAACTGTCTTTTCTTTAGACTCTTTCTTGAAGATTTCTTGTTTTCTTCACTGTATTTATTATATTTAAAAAAAAAAAAAGTGAAATAGGTGTGGTTTGGATGTATTGTGGCCATAGCCAAATTCATGTTACAGCCTCAATGCTGAAGGCAGGTGGAAGACTTGCAGCAGCCAAAACAGAAAACAGCAGGTCAGGTGTTTCCCATCAGTCATGCCATGCTGAGGCTGCATCAAATTGCGCCCTCTTTAGGATCCATGCCCTGAAGAGGTGTTTTTAGGACAAATCTCAGTCCCAAGATTAGGTTGGAAAAGATTAGTAGCTCTTGTTGGCTTTGCACAGTTTGGAATTTAGCACGGGTGCTTACACCCATTTTTTAAGGTCTGCTCCGAAACAAATGCTGTGTCCTTACTTCCAGTTTCACCAGCTTCTGCCAGGGTTTGCCTCATGCCCTCCCTCTCATGGTCCCGAAGGCAGCAAAGGTGTTGCATAAATGTGGTGTTTTACCAACATTGCCTCACTGGACAGTGACAAATTTTTTTTAAACTTGTTTTTTCTTTGCTAAAAAGGTGATAAATGACAAAAAGGAGAAATTCTAGAGAAAATGAGAGATTTGAGAGTTGCGATGAAGAACTGGGCGAGGGGGAATGTTGGGTGAGGGGATTGAATTAATAAAATGTTCTTTTCTTTGACACTCCATCAAGGATGAAAGAGGAAGTAATTTATGTTACAAGTGTCAGAATCCATCGTCTTGTTCAGGAGGCCGTGATGTGATCATAAATCTACAGGCTTGGGAGGCATGGGCCGACTCACTCATATAGTTATTAGGGCTTGTGTGGGAGGGAGAGGAGCCGCTGTGTTCTTAAATCCAGGGGTGAACTCTGTTTTTCTCCTGGGCTTCTGGAAAGTCTTGACCCTCAAAACAGAAGAAATTCAAGCACTCTCTTTCTCTAAAAGGAGTCACCTTCAGGAATAAGTAATTTGGCAGGGAGAGTCCTGTGAGAAGGAACTTCTTTTCTATTTCCTGAAGTTCTGTCTGGATGTTAGACAGTTAGACATGAATGCTGTCTGTGGAGATGCAGAGAATAGAGGCAGGGGACTTCAAAATCACAGCCAGGCCCAGTGTGGTGGCTCACACCTGTAATTCCAGCACTTTGAGAGGCCGGTGGGAGGATCGCTCGAGGCCAGGAGTTAGAGACCGGTCTGGGCAACACAATGAGACATGCACACACACACTGCCTATCCCCACTTGAAAAAATAAGTATTTTTCACCCCAAAAAAATAAATAAAAATAAAAGCAAATTATCCAATGGAATTTGTATCATCTGACCTGAACACCAATGAGGGCAGAAGGAAGAATTTCGGCCCAGACAGGAATTCACAGCACCACATCTGATCACATGGGCATCCATAGATAGTTATTAGAGTCCTTTTGTCCCAACATATTAGTGAGCATATGACTCTTTGAAAAATTCTTTTCTAAATACAAGTATAGTGAAAAGGAAGGAATAGGGTGTGTGAGGCAGATCCACCTCTCTGGGACTGGCAATAATGGCCGATGGCTTAGACAGGCTCAGTGGCTTTTAGAGCCCTGCCTCCCTTGCTTTATAGAATTGTTTTAGGTCTGCTGGTTTTCAAACAAGAAAACTGCCATGCCATAGGGAGAATGGCTAGGAGTCCATATGTTAGTAGTTACTTTGCAAACATCTTGAGGAAGACAGGGATATTGGTTTTATGCACACTCGTCCTTCCCAGCAGGAGCTCCGACTTCAATCCTGGGGATCTGAGGCCATAATATTTTACTTCTTCCAGAAGAGAGTCCTGCATTTGTAATACATGGCAAAAAATCGGTAAGAGCTGCTTCCAGGACCCAAAGCCCACCCCCATTCAATGCAAAAACCAGAGAAGAGTTCCAGGAGCTTAGTGAACATCATGTTTAGAAAAAAAACACACACACACATAAATAATGTAACCTTTAAAAAAAAAAAATTCAGAATCCAATCCTTGTTTTTGTATCTATTTGATGCTAATTCTAACCCTAACCCTGGGTCATCTGGAATGAAGAATTCTATTAATGATATTCGATTTTAGAACATAGTATGGGTATGTGAAAACTAAACATTAGCCTTTTGTAAAGACTTACAAAACACATATATTTATTCTAAACCTGCTCCCTAAAACTGACCAGGCCAGGCCCAGGTATTCTTCTCGGCTATTGGACAGATAGAAACAGTATTTTTTTCTTTCTTTTAGGAGACCAATGTCTTAGTTCTGTCTTGGTAGTTCGGCACCTTTAACCATGTTTTAAAAGTTTGTTTTAGCCTAGAGATGGATCATGTGCGTTCAGAAAGGTACAGTGTGATTGAAAAGACAGGTTGATGTCTATTTTTCTTTTTTAAATATCTGAATGTGTATTTGTAACATGTAAAAGTAAAAACAAATGATAATAATACTATTGCCAAAAACGCACAAGGCATCTCATTACAGTTCATATATGTGTGTTTTTATAAAATCAATATTAAAACTCACTGGGATTAAATATTTTTGAACAGGATATACTCTTGAGAAACTCGAGAATGAACTGAGCCTTCCTACAAGCCACTCTGTTTTTAAAACAGTGGGACATACGTTTACAGAGATCGCGAGCTTCAGCAAATACATGTGATGGCACGTATTACATGCTAATTAATATAAGCTGTATCTGTCAGCTACCACCCTGTGCTTTAAAAATGCACACATTCGACCCTCTGCAGCTTGGAGCTCAGCTTTTAGCCTTTTTTTTTTTTTTTTGGTAGAATTATTTAGCTAACATAAGTATTCTGATCACTAGTTGATGGCCATCTTTACTTAGTTTCATAGATGTGTTTTAATGATGACCTTCTGATGCTAGCTCCTTGGAGAGAGCCTACAGAATCTCAGGCTGATAGCTTTGAAAACTGCCCAACAGCCCAGGAAGAAGCCAGGTGGCTACATCATCAGCATGGCTGTAAAAGAGGAAGTGATTTGGCAAATTACCTGGGCTAGGTTTAGGCTGAGGCATGAGGCGCAGACAAAAGTGCCCTTTCCATGGAGGTAAATGCAAAGGGCATGACTTTTCTATGTCCCTGACGAGGCGTGATGGGTCACTGGAGTTCTAATATCATTGAATCGTTCGGCACCCTCCAAGGTAGGCTTATCTCCTGCAAAATTTTCATTTTCATTTCCTTGCCAAACAGAATAAAAAGCAAAACAAACTTTCTAAGGTAGAAAAAAATGAAATTAAGTCATTTTCCACTTTGTATATATTGATGATAATAAAACAGATGAAAAAGAGTTGAATGTATGGGATTATTTGTTGACAAATGCTCCAAGGTGGCACCAAGTGGGATATTTCCAGTCGGGAGAGGGTACTGGGTTGGCATAAGACCTACTGATACTTTGAGTGCAAAAACAAGACTGCCCACTCAGGAACAGTTCCAGGAGCATTCAGGAAAGTCTTGGAACAAGACAGGTGGGATGGCTTAAACAACAAGAATTCATTTCTCAAAATTCTCAAAGTTCTGGAAGATCAGGGTGCCAGCTAATTCAGGTCCAGCCCTAGGGAGAGCTCCCTTCCAGGCCTTTTGCCTGTGTCTTCACACGGCTGGGGGAGGAAGGTATGGAAGGGGAGGTCTTCCTCTTCTTAAAAGTCCACAGTCTTATCAGATTAGACCTTCACCCTTATGACTTTATTTAACCTTAATTACCTACTAATGGCCTTATCTCCAAATTTAGCCACATTGGGGATTAGAGCTTCAACGTGTGAATTCTGCAGGGAAAAAATTCAGTTTGTAGCATTCCACCCTGGCCTCCTCCTAAAATGTACATCCTTCTCACATGCAATACATTGATTCTACCCTAAGAGCCGCCAAAGTCTTTACTCATCCCAGCATCAACACTAAAGTCTCATCTAAATCAGGTATGAGTGAGACGCCAGGTATGATTCATTCTGAGGCAAGATTTCTCTCCATCTGTGAACCTGTGAAAGCAGACACGTTACGTGCTTCCAAAATGCAGTATTGGGGCAGGCATAGGACAGACATTCCCCTTCCAAAGGGAATCGCTGGAAGGAAGGAAAGGCTCTCAAGCAAGTGTAAAGCTCAGCCAGGCAAATCCCATTAGATCAGAAAGTTCAAGGATAAACCTCTTTAGTTTGATGCTCTGCCCTAGAGGCCCCTGGGCTGACAGCATCACCCCCAGTTTGGAGCAGCCCTGTCTACACAGCTGTTTTCAAAGGGCAGCCCACCCAGGAGGCCCCAGCTGGGGTCATCCTGGCTGAAACCAGACACATGGCCCCACCCTGTGACATAGCCTTGGTTCCTGGGCCTGTGGTAGCAGTGGCAGCTCAGATAGCCTCTCCATCCCCTTCCAGGTCATTCTTCCCTTCCTTGAAGAATAGCACATACTCACAGCTGAGTAGCTCTGTGGTTTGGTCCTGAAGAATCCAAGAAGTTAAAGGGTCATCCTTCATTCTGCCCTGCTCTCTATTCCCTCCTATTTTGTTTGTTCCCATAGCTTTCTGTGTGTGTTTTTGTTCTATAGCAGTAGAAAGAGTGATTTAAAACCCAGATTACAGAACAAGACAGACTAGTCCTCAAATTCCAGCTCTCTAGCTTTCTAAATGACATGTTGGGCAAATGGTTCTTCTGAAAAATGGGGACCTACATTGTTGAGGATACTCAATGAGATAAGCCCTGTTCCATGTTACCATAGTGCCTGGCACATGCTAGGAATTCCAATAAATACAAATGACAACAATTATTAATTTTCCTACTATGTTCACTTTGTCTACCAAAAAGAACTCCAAAATCATCATTTTTCCTTTACAGTTTTTATTCCCTGAATTATATTATTAAAATTCAATTGTTAAAAAGATAATACATTTGCCTGGTTCAAAATCCAAACAGTAGGCTGGGCCAAGAACATAGTGAGTAAAGCAAGCAGACAGGCCTCAGAATGGGAGAAAATATTTGCAGGTTATACCTCCAATAAAGGTTTAATAACCAGAATCCACAGAGAACTCAAATGTATTAGCAAGAAAAGAACATGTGACCCCCATCTCAGGGTGGACAAGGGACTTAAAGAGAAACTTCTCTAAAGAAGACCAACACAAATCTACAAACACATGAAAAAAAGCTCATCATCCTTAATCATCAGAGAAATGCAAATCAAAACTACTCTGAGATATCACCTAACCCCAGTAAGAGTAGCCCACATAACAAAATCCAAAAACCAGAAATGTTGGCGTGGATGTGGAGGAAAGGGCACACTTCTACACTGCTGGTGGGAATGCCCACTAATATGTTCCTCTGGAAGGATGTTTGGAGAATACTTAGAGACCTAAAAATAGACCTGCCATTCGATCCTATAATACCTTTACTAGGTTTATACCCAGAAGACCAAAAGTCACAATATAACAGAGACATCCATCTGTACCAGAATATTTATTGCAGCCCAATTCATAATTGCTAAGTCATGGAAGAAGCCCAAGTGCCCATCGACCCACGAATGGACTAGCAAATTGTGGTACATGTATACCATGGAATACTATGCAGCCTTAAAGAAAGATGGAGACTTTACCTCTTTCATGTTTACATAGATGGAGCTGGAACATATTCTTCTTAGCAAAGTATCTCAGGAATGGAAGAAAAAGTATCCAATGTACTCAGCCGTACTATGAAGCTAAATTATAGCTTTCACATGAAGACTATAACCCAACTATAGCACAAGACTATGAGGAAAGAGCCAAGGAAGGGGAAGGGAGGGGGGAGGTTTTGGTGGAGGAAGGGTAATGGGTGGGGCCACATCTATGGTGCATCTTAGAATGGGTACAGGCGATTGCACTAATGTACACAGCTATGATTTAACAATAAAAAAAATAATAAATAAATGAATAAAAAGATTTTCCTGTTTTCTGGGCAGTGCCTGTGGCTCAAAGGAGTAGAGTGCCAGCCCCATATGCTGGAGGTGGTGGATTCAAACCCAGCCCCAGACAAAAACTACAAAAAAAAATAAAGATTTTCATGTTTCTCTATCAATGTTTAATTGGTCTGCTATGCTGTTCACAATTGACTGATAATTTTCTTACCCAATTCAATGAATTTTTGAAATGTTTTCATTAGTTCTTATTACTGGCAGCCCTGACCTCTTTTCACCAGTGATGCTTTCTCTTCCCTTAGGAAAACATTTTATCCATTTGTACACTGCCAATTTCTTCATGGCATTATCCTACAACTAACATGTCCCAGATTTCACTTCCACTCTTGCTCATTAAACTCTACTCAAGTTTAATGACAAATTTATGAATGTTTGTACATTGCTCCAATTCTCACAACAGCACACAAAAACACATATAAATGAACACCACTCAGCAAGACACCACCACATGTCAACATGAACACAGCTGTGAGATGCTGCTATACCAAGGTTATGAAATCTAACCAAGTTGTTTGTATAGTGCTGCCAACATATGCACACAGTGGAAAGTTCACAAACTTAATTCTCAGACCTTGCATCAATGATAACATTTAATTAATAAATCAGGCACAGTAAGAGAGTAACAACAAATAATAATAAATTGAATAATTATAACACTGTGCCAACATCACCACTGTCATGATTTGGGGACATGATTAAGGGATTCTTAAACACAAACTCTGTGATACCTGATAGTCTGATAACCAAGACAGCTACTAAGTGACTAATGGGGGAGGAGGAAAGAACAAACAGTGTGAATATGCTGGACAAAGGGAGGATTCACATCCCAGGGAAGGCAAAGGGGGATGATGTGAGATTTCATCAGGCTACTCAGAGCAGCCTTCAATTTAAAAACTTATGAATTGTTTATTTCTGGGATTTTCCATTTAATATTTTCAGAGCTCACTTGACCAGGAGTAACTGAAGAAAGAAAAACAATGGATGATTTTGGACTGTTTTATCCAGTTTAATTGCTCATAAGCTCTACCTTCCCCAAAACATTAGAACAAAGTTCAGCTAAGTTCTTTACCACTTATAACTAAGATGGTCTTTCCTCCAGTTTCCAATAATAAATTCTTCATCTCTGAGACCTTGCCAGAATGACCTGTAATGTCCAGATTTCTACCAATATTCTGTTCCTGGCAATGCAGGCTTTTCCTAGCATGCACCTCAACCCCCACCTCCGACCTCTATTCATTATCCAGTTCCAAAGCTGCTTCCACACGTCCAGATGTTTGTTACAGCAGTATCTCACTTTTCAGTACCAGAATCTGTATTGGTCGTGGTTCTCTAGAGAAATAGAAGCAACAAAATGTGTGTGTGTGTGTTTGTGTGTGTGCGTTCGTGTGTGCGTGCGTGCGTTGTGTGTGTGTGTGTAGAGAGAGAGAGAGAGAGAGAGAGAGAGATTTATTGCAAGGAATTGGGTCATGCTGTTACGGAGACCAAGAGGTCCCAAGATCTATAGTCAGCAATCCGGAAACCCAGGAAAGTAGATATATAGTCTTAGTTCAAGTCTTAAGGCCTGAGACCCAGGAGAATCAATGGTGTAAGTTACAGTCTTAAAGCCAGCAAGAGTTAGACACAAGAAGAACAGATGTTTAAGTTCAAATCCAAAGGCTATCACAGATCAATGTCCTGGCTCAAAGCAGTCAGGAAGGAGAAGTTCCTTTACTCCTAAAAGGGTTCACCTTTTTCTTGTAGTCAGACCTTCAACTGATGGGATGAAGGTTACCCACATTAGAGAAGGCAATCTGCTTTACTCAGTCTCCCATTTCAAATGTTGATCTAATCACAGGTGTATCCAGAATAATATTTGAACAAATATCTGCAAATCTATGGCCCAGTCAAATGACTGAAACTAACAGCCACACTCCCAAAGCCCTATAAATGCAAGAGGATCACTCTAAGGAGTGGGTGAGTTATGACATCCCTGACACAGTCTTGCAATGATTTCTCAGTGAGACATGAAAAAATATTTTTACACCTCTTAAGATACAGGCATATTCACTTAACCTAATTTCTCAGGTTGAGCTCTCCCAGAAGCAGATCTCAAGACAAAGATGAAAGTGTGAATAATTTATTTACTAGGCGATCCCACTGAATACCAGCAGGGGAGTGGGGAAGGAAGACCAGAAGGAGAAATAAACCAATAAAAAATGCATCAGTCTAACAGGTTACTCTTAGGGACAACTGGAAACCCATCACACTGGATACTTTTGTGAGATGGTGAAGAAGAAGCCTTAGAGTTGTTCCACCTGAATGGTGAGGGAGCTGGGGTATTGATCCACCAACTCCCAACTGCCTTTGATTGAGAATTGTTTCTAGGAAGCATTCACGTCTAGGCACCTCTGCAATGCTCTGTCCTCAAAGAAAGCCAGAGAGTTGTATATGCCTGCAGGTAGAAACCCCTCATGCAGAGTTATGGGAACAGTTCGTGCGAAGGAGATGTGGGCAGAGTACCTATTGCATCTGTTATGCCTAATTATTGTATGAGTCAATTGTCAATCAATTCATCAATAAATATTTTTAGTACCTACTATATGTAATCCATCATACATACTTACATCCAAATATATCTATATCCAGTATATAACCAAATATATCTTGGTAATATTTGGGATGAAGAAAAGTATGCTTACATCAACAATTTGTGTTTTTAAAAGCTTAGACCTTTGCTCAAATAAGGAAATATCTGGGTGACAAAATTTCATTTGGCTGTGCTTTCAAGATTGATTATATCACCTCTAATACTAATGGGACCTAAAATATTCCCTAGGAGGAAGTATTCACAGGATGAGCAGGTGTGATTAGAGACTGGGGAAGAATGGATAAATGATACCAACAAACAGGAAGGATATTTTTCAGCCTTGGTGAGGTTGAATTTTGCCTTTGCCTTCCATAAATGTTAGTACTTAAAATGGGCAAAGCAAGTATGTTAAGAATGAAGAAGTTGAGACTGTCCTAATCCTAAAGTTATGGAACATGAAGTGGTGAGGCAATAACCATTAGTGAGGTCACTAAGGGGAAAATGTAGAACTACAAGAATTTTAACTGCTAAACTCTTTTCTTGTGGTCAAACCACTTCTTGTCTAAGCAGAAAGAGTCTATGCTATGCAACTCTTTTCCTTACTGCTTTCTGTGGGATAGAGTTTTTTTACAAGTGGCGTTTGTAGGTAATCTAAGAGTCTTGCAGCTGCTTCTTAATTCACCCTTCCTAAGTCAGGAATCTGTATTTGTTAACCTGACAGATGCAACATAAATTCATGTTTTCATGCACCTTTCTTGCATGAGAATTAATTCCCTGTGTTTGCTTTCTTACATATTGTTTCCTAGATCTACCAAAAAGTTGAATTGACTGTGTAAAAGCAAGGCTTTAATTATAGTCACGCCCACTACTATCCTTTAAGTAACAGAGCCAATGCCTTTGGGGCCATTGTCCTTTGTTCTGGTATACCCAAGTGTCATAAAATTTTCCTTATACATCACATAGGATTTAGAGTCACCATCAAAAATATTACATTGTGGGGTGCAGTGGCTCACACCTATAATCCTAGCACTCTGGAAGCCTGAGGCAGGGGGATCCCTTGAGCTTGGGAGTTCAAGACCAGCCTGAGCAAGAGCAAGATACTTACTCTAGTACAAATAGAAAAATTAGCTGAACATGGTGGTGGGCACCTGTACTTGGGAGGCTGAGGCAAGAGGATAGGATCCTTGAGCCCAAGAGTTTGAGGTTGTTGTGAACTATCATGATGCCATGTACTCAACCCAGGCCAACAGACTGAGATTCTGTCTCAAAAAAACAAACAAACAAAAAATGCATTACATTGTTTATAGAAATTGATGTGAAGACAATAAAATGGGTGTGTCTTTTTAGCTTACCCTAGCTCCCAGGGCTATATCCATCAGAGAAAGCAATTCTCTAGATGGTGACCAGAAGTAAGAAAAGAAAACAATCTTGATGGGAAACAGAGTAACAGAGCCAAAAGAAGGTTCCTGAATCCTTCAAGTTCAATCTGTTCTCCAACAATTGGGCAGAGGACCAAGGCATTAGAAGTCAGGGAAGGAATACAGTTTCAGCTGCACTATTTCTTCTAACCTGAAGAGCCACAGAGTATTCAGCACACATGTCTTCTCTCTCTCTCTCACTCTCCCCACCCCTCCAGTAGAAAAAATTAACTATGATGTTTTGTAACTATATTGGATGAGACAAAAACAAGAGATGAGAGCAAATAGGAAAATCTCCTTCTTGAGCTTGTCAATGCCAAGTTCCTATGAGCAGGTCAGAATAATTTTTATTCATTCAAAAATCACTTATTGGGCATTTACCTACAGTTACAATGTAAAAGGCTCAAGAGATCATTGGTTTTACTCACTAGCCAGTTAACCTAAAAAAAAAAAAAAGGAAAAAGAAAAAAAACTAGATTTTTTTAGAGCTCAAAAACCATCAGAGATCTGGGGGACAAACAAATACCACAATTTGTAAAATTGCAGAAGGGAAAGAGCCCTTTCTGGAAGAGAAGAGTCTTATGGCTGTCTTAATTTCTGGGGGAAAGAGTGGGAGGAGACAAACAACTGACTTGTGGACCACTGGGGTGACACTTAGGAATCTCAGAAGCCCTGGTTGTAAAGCAAGTCAACACCCATCCTCCAACTTTCCTCTGCAAGATTCCTACTGAATACAATAGCCCTGCCAAAGGCTCAGAGCAGGGTGGGAGGGCCAGGCAAGAGCCCCTCTGCACCCAGGCAGGTACACTCACTACAGGGCAAGTCAGAATCAGAAATCTATGCAGTCTCACGGGGCCTCCAAATGAGCTGCTCCTAAAAGTCTGGAACCCCACCTAGTGACGTCCCTACCACTTTTCTCAAGACTCCTCATCCAACTACTCATTCTCTGTAGTTTCTCACATTTCCAATGTTAAGGTGAAAGACAAGCAAGCCTAGCTCCATTTTTATTTTCCTGAGAATCAGTGGGAAGGCAAAGTAGGCCTGATTCCATTCTGTTGTTTTGTTACATTTTATTGCATTTAAAAAAACCGGTTCCACTTGCCTCCCCATCCATTGCATAGTATTTTAAATGTACCTGGTTAGAACTATTAGAATTATTAGTATTGTGTAGAAAGTCACTAACTACCCTTGTGACTATGTTAAGGTGGTCTTCATGCCATCTGTATATGACATGGGAACGTTAAAAGAGCAAGTTTGACTCCACTTTACTGTTTACTCCTTTTCTGTTATATTCCGTTACCTTCAAAACTGATTCCTCTTATTTGCCCTCCAATTGTGTAACTGTGAATGCATTCAACTAAAATTGTTAGTGATGTAAGTTACTGACTACACTCACAGTTATATCCCTGGTGATTAGTGCTTTTTATGATCATGCTGTTTACAACCCTCATCTATGAGTTCCCCTCCCTACACTACCTTAGGACATTGTAGATTGCACCTGTTTTGTAAAAATTACTCATTGCTCTCCTAATCATAGCATTGTGTAAACTAACTAAGCTGCCTTACCCTCATGATTTCCCCTAACTGCTATGTTTGCTTGCCCTCTGGAAAAATTTTGCCTTATTAAAGTCAGACCCTCAGACAACTCAGGGCTGCTCTGAGAAACCCCATGTGCGACACTGAGGCAGTCACCAGCCGGCTCTTCAATAATAGGACTCCTCTTTAATTCGAATTGCCTGGTAGTGTGGTCTTTGAGAAACTCCTGGGCATAACACCAACATGGCAGGTTTGCTCAATCTGAAGCTCAATAGAATCATAATTTATAGGCTAGTATTTTATAAACAGAGATAATATATAACTTAGGATCTTATAAATAAATTGCTCCCGTTTTATTGCATTCTTATCGTATCAGTGTCATATTTTTATTTGATTAACCATCAATCCTTTTGTATGAGCTCTAGGCATATTTGAAACTTCCAAGTCCTTTTCTGTTTGCAGAGAACTGTATGAGCTATTATTAAAAGATCATTTCAAAAGTAGCTAATTTACACACACACACTTACACACTACATAATGACATTTCAGTCAACAATGGATCTCTATATGACATGATGACAAGGTCCCGTAAGATTATAATGCAATATTTCTACTGCGCCCTCTCTATGTTAAGACACACAAATACTGACCATTGTGTTGTTGTACCCAATGCTGGTAGAATTATAAAGAAAACACCAGCACACTGAATTTAAATTAGGCATGGGGTCCTTTACTGGCTAAGCCAACTGAGACAGATTCATATCCCAAATTCTCTTCCATATACCTTTTTCCAATTGAGGTGGGAGGGAGAGAGGTGGGATCCTTGCAAGGTTAGATTTACAGGGTTGGGGGTCAGGTAATTACCAGGGGAACTGGGGATGGGAATGCAGTTTTATAAAGGTCTCCTGTGACTCTGGGCTAATCCCCTGTCTCTGCAGGATATGTTTATTTAACAGCCCATTTCTGCAAGGCCTACATACTGAAGAGGGTGCTGAAGGGGAGGAGTAAAGAAAGTGCAAATTGGGTTTTGTTTGGCCTTCTCAGTGTTGCAGTTACCTACAGTGCTCAGCACAGTAACATGCTGTCCAGGTGTGTAGCCTAAGAGACATGGGTGGTACCACACAGCCCAGGTGTATAGTAGGCTACACCATCTAGGTTCACGTAAGTGCACTCTATGTTTGCACGATGATGAAATTTCCTAATGATGCATTTCTCAGAATGTATCCCTGTCGCTAAGCAATGCATGACTGCAGCAGCGTAGCTACAATAGTGGGGAGCTGGTACCTCCTGTATGCCGTGGCTGGCCCTATACCTGTGGTCTCTGGCCTCTTAGATCTTAAAATTGACTGGGAAGACAGGCCCTAACCAAGTGGCCACACAAATAAACATATAAGCACAAACCATGATCCACGCCAAGAATGAGAAGTGCAGGGATGCACTGGGTGGAGTCACTATGGGGCAAGTGGCAAAGGAAGATTAAAGCCAGAGTCAAGCGGTAAAGGAACATTGTGGGTACTTTCAAAGCAGAGGAAACACGTGAAGGAGGATGACAGGAGCTTTGGCATCTCTGAGGCACAGCTGTGAATGTCCTGAGGGTGGGGTGGTCCATGGTGGGAGGGAGCTAGAGAGACCATAGGAGCAGAACTCAACTCTAGGAAGCAGGGGAGGAACATGGGTGGACCCCATGTGTAATGCCCCATTGGGTGGCCATGAGAAGATGCCAATCATTTAGGTAGTTCTCAAGGAGGATTCAGGGAAGCAAGCTCACTCTTGACATCATGGACTACTCAAAACAGAGAAGCACCTGGGGGAAGCATCTGGGTGGACTTTGGGCTGCCCCATTCTTCCTGGGGTCCCATCGTTTCCCATTAGCACACAGAAGGGTGGGCTTCTGACAGGGCCATTGGGGGTTAGCCCATTCATGGGGTCCTGGGGCAGCCAGCAGGGCTAGAGTCTGATTGAATCGTTCATGGGCCTGTCTGTCCATCAGTAAAGGAACTGGAATTCTAAGGAGGGGCAAACAGAGTTAAAGAAGATGAAAGCATCATAGTATGCCCAGGATGCCTCAGAAACCAAAATGGTGTTTCCCGGGCCTGGCTGCCCTCCAAGTTTAGGATAATATTAGACAGACAGAACTTCCTCTGAGACCGGAACCCACCCTCACAACTAGATGCGCTTCAGACAAACTGAACAGGATGGGGAGACCTGGGCAAAGAGAGCAATGCCACCACAAACAGGTGACCAAAAAGATCCACAACAAAAATAACAGCTAGCAATTTTTTTTTATTGTTAAATCATAGCTGTGTACATTAATGCGATCATGGGACACCATCACTGGTTTTATAGACCCTTTGACACATTTTCATCACACTGTTTAACATAGCCTTCCTGGCATTTTCTTAGTTGTTGTGTTGAGACAAATATATTCTACATTTACTAAGTTTCACATGTACCCTTGTAAGATGCACCACAGGTGTAGTCCCAACAATCACCCTCCCTCTGCCCATCCTCCCCCCTCCCTCACCTCCCTCGCCCACTTCCCCAGATTCTTAGGTTATAACTGGGTTATACCTTTCATGTGAAAGCCACAAATTAGGTTCATAGTAGGGCTGAGTACATTGGATATCTTTTCTTCCATTCTTGAGACACTTTACTAAGAATATGTTCCAGCTCCATCCATGTAAACACGAAAGAGGTAAAGTCTCCATCTTTCTTTAAGGCTGCATAATATACCACGGTGTACATATACCACAATTTATTAATCCATTCATGGATCGATGGGCACTTGGGCTTTTTCCATGACTTAGCAATTATGAATTGGGCTGCAATAAACACTCTGGTACAAATATCTTTGTTATGATGTGATTTTTGGTCTTCTGGGTATATACCTAGTATAGGAATTATAGGATTGAATGGCAGATCTAGTTTTAGATCTCTAAGTGTTCTCCAAACAACTTTCCAAAAGGAATGTATTAATGTGCATTCCCATCAGCAGTGTAGAAGTGTTCCCTTTTCTCCACAACCATGCCAACATTTCTGGTGTTGGGATTTTGTGATATGGGCTAATCTTACTGGAGTTAGATGATATCTCAAAGTAGTTTTGATTTGCATTTCCCTAATGATTAAAGACAATGAGCATTTTTTCATAAGTCTGTAGGCCGCACTCCTGTCTTCTTCAGAGAAATTTCTCTTCAAGTCCCTTGCCCAGCCTGTGATGGGATCACTTATTCTTTTCTTGCTAATGCGTTTGAGTTCTCTGTGGATTCTGGTTATTAAACCTTTGTCAGAGACATAACCTGAAAATATCTTCTCCCATTCTGAGGGCTTGTTTGCTTGCTTTACTTACTGTGTTCTTGGCTGTGCAGAAGCTTTTTAGTTCAATCAAGTCCCAGTAGTGTATTTTTGAAGCTGCTTCAATTGCCCGGGGGGTTCTCCTCATAAAATACTCGCCCAGACTGATTTCTTCAAGGGGTTTCCCTGCACTCTCCTCTAGTATCTTTATAGTTTCATGTCTTAAGTTTAAATATTTGATCCAGTGAGAGTCTATCTTAGTTAATGGTGAAAGGTGTGGGTCCAATTTCAGTCTTCTGCAGGTTGCCAGACAGTTCACCCAGCACCATTTGTTAAATAGGGAATCTTTTCCCCACTGAATGTTTTTAATTGGCTTGTCAAAGATTAAATAAGGGTAAGTAGCTGGGTTCATCTCTTGGTTCTCTACTCTGTTCCAGACATCTACTTCTCTGTTTTTGTGCCAATACCAAGCTGTTTTGATCACTATTGATTTGTAGTATAGTCTGAGGTCTGGTAGCATAATTCCTCCTGCTTTGTTTTTATTTGACTAATGTCTTGGCTATTCGAGGTTTTTTCTGATTCCATATAAAATGAAGTATTGTTTTTTCAAGATATTTAAAGTATAACAGTGGAGCTTTAATAGGGATTGCATTGAAATTATATATTGCTATGGGTAGTATGGACATTTTAACAATGTTGATTCTTCCCAGCCATGAGCATGGTATGTTTTTCCATTTGTTAATATTTTCAGCTAATTCTTTTCTTAGAGTTTCATAGTTCTCCTTATAGAGATCTTCCACGTCCTTTGTTAGATAAATTCCCAAATATTTCATCTTCTTTTGCACTACTGTGAATGGGATAGAGTCCTTAACTGTTTTTTCAACTTGACTATTGTTGGTATATATGAAGGCTACCGATTTATGAATGTTGATTTTGTAACCTGAGACGCTGCTGTATTCCTTGATCACTTCTAAGAGTTTTGTAGTTGAGTCCCTAGTGTTTTCCAGATATACAATCATGTCATCTGCAAAGAGCGAAAGTTTGAACTCTTCTGACCCTATATGGATACCCTTGATCGCCTTTTCTTCCATAATTGAAATGCCTAAAACTTCCATTACAATGTTAAAAAGCAATGGAGACAATTGGCAGCCTTGTCTGGTTCCTGATCTGAGCGGAAATGATTCCAATTTAACTCCATTCAATATGATATTGGCTGTGGGTTTGCTGTAGATGGTCTGTATCAGTTTAAGAAATGTCCCTTCTAGACCGATTTTCTTAAGTGTTCTGATCATGAAGGGATGCTGAATAGTATCAAAAGCTTTTTCTACATCGATTGAAAGAATCATATGGTCTTTGTTTTTTAATTTGTTTATGTGCTGGATTACATTTATAGATTTACGTATATTGAACAAGCCTTGAGACCCTGGGATAAAACTGACTTGGTCATGATGTATAATTTGTTTGATGTGTTGCTGGATTCTGTTTGTTAGGATCTTGTTGAATATTTTTGCATCTATATTCATTAGTGACATTGCTCTATAATTTTCTTTTCTTGTTGGGTCTTTTCCTGGTTTGGGGATCACGGTGATGTTTGCTTCATAAAATGTCTTAGGTAGTCTTCCTTCTTTTTCTACCTTTTTTAACAGGTTGAGTAATATAGGTACTAATTCCTCTTTAAAAATTTGGTAGAATTCTGACGTGAAACCATCTGGTCCCGGGCTTTTCTTTTTAGGGAGGTTTTGTATGGTTGATGCTATTTCTGAACTTGATATGGGCCCGTTCAGCATTTCCAATTGATTCTGATGAGACTTGGAAGGTGACGTGCTTCCAAGTATTGGTCAATTTCCTTCAGATTTTCATATTTCTGAGAATACAGTGTCTTGTAATATTCATTAAGGATTTTTTTGATTTCTGAGGAGTCTGTTGTTATTTTGTCTTTGTTGTTTCTGATTGATGAGATTACAGATTTTACTCTTTTTTTCCTGATTAGGTTGCCCAAAGGTTTATCTATTTTATTGACATTTTCTAAAAACCAGCTTTTTGATTTATTGATCTGTTGTATTATTCTTTTGTTTTCAATTTCATTTAATTCTGCTCTAATTTTGGTTATTTCTTTTCTTCTACTGGGTTTGGGGTTGGAATGTTCTTCCTTTTCCAGTTTCTTGACATGTCCCACTAAGTTGTTAACTTCCTCTCTTTCCGTTCTCTTGAGGAAGGCTTGCAGTGCTATAAATTTCCCTCGTAGAACTGCCTTTGTGGTGTCCCAGAAGTTCTGATAGTTCATTTCTTCATTGTTGTTTTGTTCCCAAAAGTTGGCGATTTTTTTCTTAATCTCATCTCTGACCGAGCTATCATTCAGCATAAGGTTATTTAACTTCCATGTTTTTGTATGAGTATGCAGATTCCTGTTTTTACTCAGCTCAAGTTTTATTCCATGATGGTCCGAGAAAATGCAAGGAATAATTTCTATTCCTTTAAATTTACTGAGGTTAGACTTGTGACCTAAGATGTGATTGATTTTGGAATAATTTCCATGGGCTGATGAGAAGTATGTGTATTCAGTTTTGTTGGGATGAAATGTTCTGTAGATATCTGCTAAATCCAAATGTTGGATGGTTAAGATTAAATCTAGGATTTCTTTGCTCAGCTTCTTGTTGGAGGATCGATCCAACACTGCCAAGGGAGTGTTGAAATCTCCGACGATTATGGAGCTGGAGGAAATCAAGTTGCTCATGTCTGTTAGAGTTTCTCTTATAAATTGAGGTGCATTCTGGTTGGGTGCATAGATACTAATAATTGAGATCTCATAATATTGAGTATTACGCTTAACAAATATGAAGTTACCATTCTTGTCCTTCCTTACTTTTGTTGGTTTAAAGCCTATTGTATCTGCAAATAAAATTGCAACACCTGCTTTTTTCTGATTACCATTTGCCTGAATATGGATGACCATCCTTTCACCCTGAGTCTGTATTTGTAATTTAAGTTAAGATGTGACTCTTGTATACAACAGATATCTTTCCTGAGTTTTTGTATCCAGTCAGCTAACCTATGCCACTTTAGAGGACAGTTTAAGCCATTCACATTAATGGAGAATATTGATAAGTCTGGTGGAATATTGGATATCGAGTTTTTCAAAGGTCCAGTGGACATTTTTAATCCTTTCACCAGTGTGGAAGTTTGAGTTTTATCAGAAGATTCTGAGTGAGTTTACTTTTGTGGTATAGGATTGGGGTTGGTCATTGTGAAGGATAGGTCTGAGAATATCCTGAAGAGCTGGTTTTCTTATGGCAAATTTTTTTAACATATGAATGTCACTGAAGTATTTAATTTCTCCATCATAAATGAAACTCAGTTTAGCTGGATACAAGATCCTGGGTTGAAAGTTATTTTGCTTTAGGAGATTAAAAGTTGATGACCACCCTCTTCTGGCTTGAAAAGTTTCAGGAGAGAGACCTGCAGTTATTCTAATATTCTTTCCTTTGTTTGCTGGGCTGCTTTGAGGATCTTCTCCTTCATATTAACTTTAGTGAAGCTAATTATGATATGCCTGGGGGATGACTTATTGGGGTTGAATCGTGCTGGGGTTCTGCAGCTGTCTGCTATCTGAATTTCAGATTCTCTAGGCATGTCTGGAAAATTTTCTTTCATAATTTCATGCAGAAGGGCCTCTGTGCCCATCGAGGCCACTTCATCATTTTCAAAAATTCCACTTATTCGTACATTAGTCTTCTTCGAATTATCCCAGAGTTCTCTGAGAGAATGATCCGTTTTTGCTCTCCATTTCTCTTCCTCTTTGAGAGTTTGGGAGCGTTCAAAGACTTTATCTTCAATGTCAGAAATCCTTCCTTCTGCTTGCTCCATTCTGTTGCTGAGGGATTCTACTGTATTTTTCAGATCTTTGAGGGCTGTAAATTCTTGCTTCAGTGTGTCTAAGTCTTTGGTGATTTTGTCTTTAAATTCATTAAATTCTTGAGACAACTTTTGAATTTCTCCTCGAATTCCTAATTCCATTTTATTAATCTTGTCTGCAATCCAAATTCTGAATTCGATTTCTGACATCTCAGCCAGTTGTTTATGAATGGGATCTTCAATTACATCTGCGTATCTTTTCTTGGGGGTTTTGATCTATTCTGGTTATTCATGTTACCAGAGTTTTTCCACTGATTCCACCCCATGGTTATTTTACTCCCTTTGATTTTTCCCCTGGGGCTTTATCGAGGGCCCGTACAGTGTTGTGGCCTGAGAAACTGGGGCCCTGTCTTGTGTGGTGGGGCTAACTGGTTCTGTCTTGTATTCAGCTGGTTTCTTTTCGATCCTATTGTAACATTTACTCTGGCTTGAAGTCTCAGCTGTGTGGAAAAACCAGCAATTAAGTCACCCCGCCCACCCACCTCTGGCACCAATTGTAAAAGGAAAATCAAACCTTCCTACAACCGCACACCCAGGGCACTGCCTGAAAAGTCCTCAAAGTTGGGAAGTTTTACTTAATCCTTACTATAGGTTATATCCAATTTTTTTTTTTTTTTTTTTTGGTAGAGACATAGTCTCACTGTACTGCCCTTGGGTAGAGTGCCAGTGGCATCACACGGCTCACAGCAACCTCTAACTCTTGGGCTTAAAAGTTCTCTTGCCTCAGCCTCCCGAGCAGCTGGGACTACAGGCGCACGCCAAAACACCTGGCTATTTTTCTGTTGCAGTTTGGCTGGGGCTGGGTCCAACCCGCTACACTCGGCATATGGGGCTGGCGCCCTACTCACTGAGCCACAGGCACCACCCTATATCCAATTTTTTTATACCATTGCCATAAATTATGGGCTAAAGTGCTTTTTAAAAAAATTGTGTTATTTTGAAGTTATGACCTCTAAGCTTTGGAAATATTAACTTGGACACAGTCATTTCTCTGACATTATGGGTAAATGTTTTCCTTTAATTCTATGTTTATTGGTATACCAAAAATCACTTAGTTGCCATTTCTAAAATATGTTTTATTCTGTCAATTTGATCTGCTAAACCAGAAACTCAGGACTTGTTTGTGACACAGTCTCCTTGGTTAATTCCATGTCCAATTGCTGAGTCCCTTGAACTCAGTTCCTCAATACCCCTCCCATCTTCCCACATTCTTCTCTGAGGACCCAAGGTCATAAGGTATCTGCTGGGCTTCGTCTGTGGCATTTGCAGTAGCCCTGACTCTCCACAGGAGTGTGCCATGGGTCCGCTTTGCTTCTTACTTTTCCTTAACCCATGAGTAGCAGACACATAGAGGATATTGATTACTAGATGAATGAAATATTTACCTACTTTAATTATCAGGAATTCTACATTATTATAGTAAATGCAGGCATATCGGGTTGAGTTCAATTCTGCCAACAGGCACTCCTTTTGTACGTTGCAAAAAATTCTCTAGGAATTGTTTGCTGTGCCCAAACTACCTACTTCATAGATGCAATGTACATGCTTGGGTTTTCGGTGTTGAGATTTGTTTTCTGTCAAAAATGGCCTCAATTTGAAATGACTGAGAGGCCATCGGTATCTATTCTGAAAACTAGACAATGAGGTAATCACATAACAGGTGTGTCATCTTTAATCCAAGAAAAATGGTAATAATAAATTAAACATGGGTCTTCTAGAATTAGGAAAATAAATCCTGTGGGGTCAAGGCAAGCCCAGGACAGAAGGAGAGAGTTCTGTGGAGGTCATGGGAATTGAGGCCTCATTTGAGAAAGGCCCTTTGCTTTCAAAATCCTGGGAAGGACAGCTTGGAGAGAAGTTTGAAAAGCAAAAGGCAGGCATCCTTTATTCCTAATGGCAAATGAATAAATGAATATTTCTTGCATACAATGTGCATATTTGGGATCCAAAATGGAGCCCGAGGGATGTTAGAAATAACCTGCCACTCGCGTTTGCATTGTTTATGATCTTTCCTTTCTTAAGTAGCTTTCCTATAAATTTTATTCATATATTTGGTAGCTGTTCTTTCCTCACAAAACTTCCAGAGCTTCCAAGGCCTTTACTATGTGGAATAAAATGTTCTCTCCCTGTTGAATATATTCTTGTGTTATCACACACTCATTCTTTATGTTTGGTGTGTTGTTAATGAACATTCTGTAGTGAGAGAAAATGACTCTCAGGTCTTATTTCCCTTCTATTTGCAGAAATCCTGCACCTCGGAGGGGACATTTGCCACGGGACATTTTATGCAGCATTAATCTTGCATCCAGTTTCTCTGGGGTCGCTGCATGTTGGCAGCACCTGTCAGCCTCACCGGAATCAGGTGGGAGCTGAACCAGTTGAGGCTCCACACTGCCAGCTGCATATTAATGACAAACACAGATGAAAGAGGATCCCTGAAATCCTCATTTCTGATGCGGCCATTGCCCAGACCTGGAGGTTTGAGGGTCTAGACTTCATTGATAACAGAGAGAGAATAAATTTGGTCTTTGAGCAAATGAAGTGGTCACTTCCTTCTGTTTCCTAGAGAAGTTTCCTAGCAGGTAGAAAGTCTTGGCTCTTATGAGGATTCATTCCCAATGAACAGCGTTTTCACAATTTTCCTGCCATAAAGCTGAAAAAGCTCCCAATTCACGTTAATAAGTCAAAAATTTTTAGTAGAAAAGTAGCATGTGTCTGTAGATCTTGCATCTGTCTTCTCTAGAGAAGTTTCTCTTCAAGTCCTTTGCCCACCCTGAGATGGGATCACTTGTTCTTTTCTTGCTAATACGTTTGAGTTCTCTGTGCATTCTGGTTATTAAACCTTTGTTGGAGGTATGACGTGCAAATATTTTCTCCTATTCTGAGGGCTGTCTGCTTGCTTTACTATGTTCTTGACTGTTCAGAAGCTTTTTAGTTTGATCAGGTCCCAGTAATGTATTTTTGATACTGCTTCAATTGCCTGGTTATTCCTCCTGATAAAATATTCACCCAGGCCGATTACTTCAAGAATTTTCCCTGCACTTTCTTCAAGTATTTTTATAGTTTCACTTCTCTAAAGAAGACAGACGCACAATCTACAGACACATGAAAAAAAGCCCATCATCCTTAATCATCAGAGAAATGCAAATCAAAACTACTCTGAGATATCACCTAACCCCAGTAAGAGTAGCCCACATAACAAAATCCAAAAACCAGAGATGTTGGCGTGGATGCTGAGAAAAGGGCACACTTCTACACTGCTGGTGGGAATGCACACTAATACATTCCTTTTGGAAGGATGTTTGGAGAATACTTAGAGATCTAAAACTTGACCTGCCATTCAATCCCATAATTCCTTTTCTAGTTTATACCCAGAAGACCAAAAATCACAATATAACAAAGACATCTGTATCTGAATGTTTATTGCAGCCCAATTCATAATTGCTAAGTCATGGAAGAAGCCCAAGTGCCTATCGACCCATGAATGGACTAGCAAAGTGCGGTACATGTATACCATGGAATATTATGCAGCCTTAAAGAAAGATGGAGACTTGACCTCTTTCATGCTTACATGGATGGAGCTGGAACATATTCTTCTTAGCAAAGTATCTCAAGAATGGAAGAAAAAGTATCCAATGTACTCAGCCCTACTATGAAGCTAATTTATAGCTTTCATATAAAGGCTATAACCCAACTATATAGCACAAGAATATGGGGAAAGGGCCAAGGGAGGGGAAGAGAGGGAGGATGTCAGGGTGGAGGGAGGGTTATGGGTGGGGCCACACCTACGGTGCATCTTAGAATGGGTACATGCCAAACCTACTAAATGCAGAATACAAATGTCTACATACAAACACTAAGAAAATGCCATAAAGGCTGCGTTGAACAGTATGATGAAAATATTTCAGATTGTATATGAAACCAGCACATTGTACCCCTTGATTGCACAAATGTACACAGCTATGATTTAACAATTAAGAAAAGAAAAGTAGCACATTTCTGAAAGAATCAAAAGCAATGTTTATTAACCCTTTGATGGACTTCACCAGCAAAGCCAGACTGAGGCCTCCAAGGGGCCCTAAGACAACCCATGTCTACACCCAACCCCTAACACGTGCAATTTAATATGAAATCAATATTAAATAGTAAAAAAAAAAAAGTGCAGGGAAGTCAAAGAAGTTCTAACTATTTTTTCCCCAAAAAATGACTCTTTTCAAGTGCTTTTTAAAATTAAAATATAAAATTATTTAAAAATAATTGGGGAAGGGGTATTGGATTGTATTGCTTTGCTCCAATATATACACAGTCTTCATTTTGGGTAATTCAGTGCTAGGCATAAAGCCCCTTGGGAAAAGACACTTGTTGTCATTATACACATGTGGTGGAGTTACCTGAACCCAAAAATCAGTCTGTAGGAACTACATCAAAACGAAGTACAATGCTGTCACCTGGTGGCCACACTCTGGAATTACACACTACCATCCTCGGGACTGCTTCTTTCCCTTTCCTGCCCTGTCCTCCCCTGTAACTTTAACCAATGCCATAGATTTTTTGAGCTGGAGCCCCATGAGAACAAATCTCATTCAGTTCCTCTACTTTACAGATGGGAAGCCAAGACCTAGGAGACCGAGAGTAAAGTAATACAGCCCTGGTCTATACTGAGTTCATGGTGTTCTCACTGTAAAGAAAGGCGCTTGGAGCTGGCCAACTTGGACTGAAATGACAGCTCTCCAATTTACTGGCTGTGAGACTCTGGGATGAAGGCGCTAAGAGAATTTCATCCCCAAACATGCCTATTTGAGGTAAAGAATATTTTGAGTTAAAGGCCATTCAGAGTCAGAAAGCTTTGGAAGGGAATTTCCCTTTATCTGCATAAAACCAGACTGACCTGATCAAAATATCAAGGGGGATGGGCACCCAACTTTTTTTCCTCCTCCAGAATTCTGGAAGACCTGGACCAAGTCATTCAACGCACAATACCTGTCTCTCAGGTTAACTTACAAGTCAATCTATTTCCCCCACCTCATTCTCCTTAGCAACCACTTGCTGCCCCTGTACTCTGCAGCCTCCTTCCCCTCCTCAAAAGGTATCTACAAAGGTCTCTGACCATCTCTGAGACACTGCGTAATCACTCATGTGGTTCCCTACGTGCATGGTATTTATTAATCTGCCTTAATTGTGACTTGATCTTTCAGCAAACTTTGGTGAGGGGGCAAGTTTCCCAAGATTCCTACCAGACAATGTACTGAACTTTGCCAAAGCTCCTTTTCCTTACAAGTAAAGTGAGAATTCCATCAGAACAACGGAGTTATCGGGATGACTGGATGACATAACAGGAGATACATGACATTTGCCCCGGAAATCACTGGCAGCTATTACTCTTGTTATGGTCCTGGGTCACTACTGTTTTTGCTGTCGTTATTTTTGTTTACTGGAAATTCTTGGCTTCTGGAGGATAATTTCTGTATTTCAAACTGCTTTTAAGGAACAAAGGCGAGTGGGCCTTGCATAGAGCCATAACCAAACCCTAGAAGGCTCAGCTGAAACACAGACATGGCCCAGATTTGAAGGTAGCTGAGATGCCATTTTGGATTTGACTTAAGCTTGTTTTCTCTGGATACTCCTGCTGAAGTGGCTCCCTTGCAAAGATGCTGAGAATGTGCACAAACTCAGGGCATCCCTGGATACTGTGTTCCCTGTGCCGCCTTGAAGGTACTTCCCAAGGAAGGCATTATTGCTGTCTGAAGCCGGAGCTGTAATTGTCCCTTTCACCCCCTTAGGCTGGATCAGAGAGCTCCATTGGCCCTCATGACCACATTGGCGTGAGAGTCATTGGCTCTACGTAGGGCTGGCTGTGGTGACTGCAGAGTAGGTTGTGGGAGAGAGAGGGGTCCATGAATCCATGTATACCCACGTTTGCCTTGCACATAATGAATACAAATTTTGGCTCTCGTGTGTATATCAAATGTAGAACTAAATTTAGCATTTTATCACTTCTTAGGCAGTGCTTAGTATGGCTATGATCAAGTTGATTTTTCATGATCCTCTGGAAGCTTACTTTTCCCGTGACATGTTATCATCAGTGAGGGTTCCTGGGTGGCTTTATAAACAGCCTGTGTTTTCTGACCCACCAGGCTGACACAATAATGCAAGTTCTCTTAGATTAGGATATCCAAAAATGAAGCAATGCTGCAAAACCTGAGCTGCACGTTGGCAACTTCATTCTGCACGCTTGCACTCAAGTTATCTAGTACACAAATAAGAGCAGAGAACAAACCAGAAGAGTCACTGCATAATCCTGCAAATCCAGAACTTCTAAAGTCAGAGAGGCAGATAATCCTGCAAATCCGGGACTTCCAAAGTCAGAGAGACAGATAATCCTGCAAATATAGGACTTCCAAAGTTGGATAGGAAGACTAATGCTTCCAGACCATCTTTACTTTACAGCTTCCCACTTCTAAGTTACTATGAACTTATTTCCTCCAGTCTGCCTTTCATAGAAAACAAAATCCTCAATCTTGTGAACTTTGGATACCGTCAGAGAAAGATATGTAGGCCTGAGTTAGAGTAATCAAATATAAAGAAACCTGGTGTACTCCTAGGGTCCTAGGTTGAATTAATAAGCAGCCACATGTGGGCAATTTAAATAGCAGAATGGTTTCTTTTTACCACATCAACAGACAGGGTGGTGAGCCAGTTCTGAATGACATGAGGGAGCTGGGTGGCAGGGGAATAGAGCCGGGCCAGGGAACTGTCTACTCCACCAGTAACACTGAGCCCTCCCAGCCCTGATACCATGAGCTCTCAAGAGATAATGTGAATCCTCGCTGCCCATCGCCCTCTGCAGAACTGTTCCTGGGTGGAGTGCATGATTGGACAAGCCCAGCTGACAAGCCACCAATGGTCCTTCCTGGTACAAGAAGCTTCTTACCAAGACTCTCACAATGAGGGTGAGATTTGCTGAAATTTCCAGCAAATCCTGATGGATGCCTTCCCCTCCTTATTTAAAATAGTTTCTGTGCACTTAGGTTTATGATCACTTTAACCATCCAGCACTACACCAGGGCAGTGATGAATAGTGTAGCAAATGGAAACTGCTGCTAAGTTACAGAGTTGCTGCTAATGAACACTAAGTTTTATATTCATGAAAATGAGGGATCTCAGCACCTTACCTTAGAATCGGTTATTCTAATTCCACTCACTGCAAATATTTAAAAATCTCCAAATACACAATTTCTCCTTTGTTATTAATTTATGGAATGATCATTGTATCATTCCATAAAGCTCAGGCAACATTCTGAGCTTTTTCTATGTCTGGTCTTATTTAATCCTCATAACATCTTTGGGAGCTATACTCTATTCTCATTCTTATTTTTAGAGGTGAGGAAATTGAGACATAGAGAACTGTAGCTAATATGATTGAAGTTTAGCACTTGAACACAGACTAGTCTGGTGCTAAATAAAGATCATGTTATTAATTACTGAGCTACGGTGCTTAATTCTGCTCCAATTTTAAAATTATTAATGATTGATTTTAAAAGCAAAGGTATAATTATCTATGGAAAGAAAGAGTGTTGACTGAAGTATTAGGGAAAAAAAGAAGCATAATATTATTGCAAAAGGATCTATGGATGTTTGCCACAGACAGAACTCAGGTAAGGGCTTCCTTTGCTGGCATTAGGGGACTAGACAGTTTATCCAACTGAACATAATTTTTTAAATTTTAAAATGAAGTTAATCACTGGTTAGTTACCAGAATGGTTGAATGGAAAATATCAAGTGTGGATAAGTATAGAATAACTGGAACTCTCACACACATCCAATGGTAGTATCAATGTCTACAATCACTTTGCTAAACTGGGAAAAATACCCCAAACTGGGTATGTGCATGACCAATGTCCCAGCAGTTACACTCACAGAAATTCACGTGTCACTCCCCAAAGGAAATGTCCTCCAACGTCTACAGCAGCACTACCCCAAATAGCTCCAAACTGGAAACCACCAGAATGTCCATTAACCAGAATGAAGAAACATATTGTGACACATAGATGATATGTCACAATAGATTATATTGAGGATATAATCCATTCTCAATATAATATTGAGAATTATGTACTGAGAAGAAATCGGTAAGAACTACACACAGCAAATTGGTTGAATCCCACAAAGATGATGTTGAGGGGAATGATCTCGACCCAAAACACACACTCTGAACAATTCCAAGCTTATAAAGTTTGAGACCAGACACACAAATCCATCTACTGAAAGCGAGGGCAGTGGTGAGTCTTGCGTAGGACAGACTGTTGGAGGAGAATCTTGCAGGGTCTTCTGGGGTCCTGGTAATATCGTGATTTGTTTGTTTTGTTTCACTTTGATGTAATCGTGGATTTTGTTGTGTCCAGTTGGTGGACTTCTGTCATGTCTTCCAATTATGATCTATGCATTTTTCTGTCAACAAAAGCTTTTTTAAAAAATGCGGAGGATAAAGCTGACTTTCCAGTGCTGTGTGAAAATGACTTTGTTTCAAGTTCCCAGGGTAGAGTAACTCAGGAGGGAGTTCCATGGCTGTGCTGTGCAGAGAGAGCCTGGAAGCTGGCAGCCACTGGAGTTGTCCAGGTGTGAGAAAGCGAGATCTCAGGTGGCAGCAAGTGTAGAGAGGGAGGTTGTGTTCCCAGCACAGGCCCATGGAGGAGACCTAATATGGGGACTGATACAACCAAGGGTCTGGAGGTGGGACCAACAATAGAGGCCACTTTAGGAACGCCAAAGAGGCTGGTCAGGGAGGCCAAAAGGCCATCACAGGAGTCCCAGGGATGGGGGTGAAGAAAATTGGGAGATTCAAAGGCCAGTAGAGGCAGGAGACAGAGGATGGAAGCCCCATGTCTAGCCTTAAAGGGGAAGGCTCTCTGGATCACACCGTGCATGTCTGGGACACAGTAGAGGCTGCAGCTACAATATTTTGTTAAGGAGCTACAATATTTTCTTGCCTCAATCCTTCCTTTCCCTCCCATGTTTTTTATATAAACATGGGAGACACCCAGAGAATTAGTGTCCCAAATAAGTTGTTTTGAATTCCATCTTCTACAAAGAATCGTAAATTTTTAGAGAACTGACAAGCCAAAGGAAAAAAGTTGAGTCTATGGAAGGCAAATAAATGTCAGACAAAGTTTTTGTTAGTGTCATCAACATTAGCAGACAATGCTTTCCTCTTGTGTCATCTCTGGACGATAAGGGTCTATAGTTGTCTTCAGTGGTGAACTTAATTCTCCCTGTTACAGGACAGATTTGAGGTATCAAGTTCAAATTCCCATGAAGAATTTAAGTTGGGTCTGCTATTAATAACTATTGATTGAAGCAAGAGGATTTGAGGAAGTCACATTTTTAAATGATTATTTTTACAGTCCCACTAAGGTAAAATTAAGTACAATGAAACAGCACTATAAAGTGATTGGTTTTGATATATAATCACACTCAAGCCATCACCACAATTGAGATAGTAAGCAGTTCTATCACCCCCAAAAGTTTCCTCTTGCTGTTTTGAAACATATTATCTTCCTCCACTCTGACCCCATGCATTTTCTAGAATTTTATACAAATATTATAAAGCATGTACTATTGTGTAAGGCTTTTAAAATTCAAAATACTGCTCCTCATATTCATCCATGTCATTGCATGTCTCAGTAGTTTATTCTTTGTTATTGTTATGTAGTATTTTACAGCATGAGTATACTATAGTTTATTTGTTCTTGTGTTCATGGACATCTGAGGTTTCCAGTATTTGGCTATTACAAATAGAGTTCCTACATTTATCCATAAATATTTGTGTAGATATATATTTTTATTTTTGTTTAATAAATAGCCAAGGATAGTTTATCTGGCCATATGGAAGGTGTATATTTAAATTCATGAGAAATTACCGAATTTTTTCCAATGTGGTTATGCCATTTTACAATCTCATCAGCAACATACATGAGTTCCAGTTGCTCGACATCCTGGCCAACACTTTGAGCCATCCTCAAGGGATGTGGTAGGATTGCCTTGTGGTTTCCATTTGTATTTCCCTAATGACTAATGTTTTTGACCATCTTTATTATGCTTATTATCCACTCATGTTTCTTCTTTTATGAAATATGTGTTCAGGATCGGTGCCTGTGGCTCAAGTGGCTAAGGTGCCAGCCACATACAAAAGAGCTGGTGGGTTCAAATCCACCCCAGGCCCACCAAACAACAATGGGCCAGGCATTGTGGTGGGCACCTGTATTCCCAGCTACTTAGGAGACTGAGGCAAGGAATCTCTTAAGCCCAGGACTTGGAGATTGCTATGAGCAGTGAGGTGAGGCCATGGCACTCTACCCAGGGTGACAGCTTGAGGCTCTCTCTCAAAAAAAAAAAAAAAAAAAAAAAAGAAAGAAAGAAAAAGAAAAGAAAGAAATATGTGTTCAAATCTTTGACTCATTTTTATTTGGGTTGTTTGTCTTATTGTTGAGTTATGAGATTTCTTTCATTGTCTGGGCACAAGAGCAGGACTGCTGCTACTAAATTCCCTTCATTGTCTTTCATTTAAAAGTGTTCTTATTTTATCTTTATCTCTGAAAAATACTTCCGTGGGAAACAGAGTTCTGGGTTGGTAGGCTCTTTTCTTGCAATATAGTACTTTAGCAATGTGGTCCTGCTACCTTCTGGCCTTCATGGTTTCTGCTGAGAAATTAATAGTTATTGAATCAGTATTTCCCTCTGTGTAATGTGTGCTTATTTTTCTACTGGTACTTTCAAGAATTTTTGGTTATATTTGGATTCACAGTTTGCTTTTTATGTATCTGAAAGGTTGTGGACCCAAGGATAAAATCATTCTGAGACACGAGATGAAACGAAGACGGAGATCCAATTAATGCAATGAAAGTGGCTTTTATTCCACCTGGAGTGTAGATGGTGTGAAATTCCTAACTAGGGAGAAATCCATATGTGGGCTCTGGCAGACAGGGATTTAAAGGGTTAGGGCGAGGTGCGGAGACAAGATGGCTGACTGAAGCCAACTTTCCACAGAGGCTCCCGTCCAGAAGGAGAGGTAAAGGACAAAAATTTGGCAAGTAACTGTGGATTAGAGCTTCACCAAGAGAGAAGGTTGAAGAATGCACATCAACCCCACTGAGGCGAGCTGAGACCACAAAGATACAAACAAAAGGTTCAAAATCTATCATCAAGCAGACGGAGTCCCCTCCCCCATAAGAATGGCTCAGAGTGCTCCACAAACAAACAAGCAGAGTTCAAAGGTCCTCCCACAACACTCCACGGGAGAGATCCTCTAAAAACTGGACTTACCTCCCCTACTAGGTTGCCATGGCATTCTCCTGCCAGGCATAAAACTGTATATATTCTCTACCTGCAATTCTGAGCTCCCAGCACTCGCCTCAACTCTCACTCTGAGGTCTGGAGGCCTGTCCCCAAGGAGTCTGGATTCTTGGGTGATTTCTCAAGGGGTGTGGAAAGGGCCTGCACTGCAGCTGGTCAGTGCTGATTCTGCGGCATGGGAGTGAGGAGAGGATGGTTCACTGAAAGGGAACCACACCGGAGCAGCAGTTCCCCAAGGGGCAGAGCAGCAGCCGTTTTTGGCAAAAATAGGGCTCACCCCCGGATATTCCGAAGTCACACCCCCTGTCTCCCTGGGCAACCAGAGGAGGCCTGGCATCTTCTCAAGTGGCAACAACTGGGGAACAGATCTGGGACAGAAACACAGGCCCCGTGAGTAAAGGGTTTGTCTGAGGCAGTACCGGCCTGGGTGAAGTGAGGGGACTAGAAAACACACACGCAGAGCTGGAAGATTCCCAGGGCGAGGCTGTCCCAGAGGACCGCTTTACTGAGCCTAAGATGCACCTGGCCCTCAGGGGATCATCAGCCTATAGACAAAGGCAGGCAGGAGGCTAGAACTGACAGCTAATCATGTTGTGAATACAAACCTGCAGGAGCAAAGATAGGGCCTGAGGCGCAGGTTCTGGGAACTCAAAACAGCTTCTCTTCTGCAGGGGAATTGAGCAGGGGCAGAAACAAATTCCCACAAAGTTGTTCTGTTCTGTCAGTAACATCAATCAGGGGCGGGGCTAGAACTGAGTGAACATCCCCAAGCCTCCATCAAGCGCCTGAGGTTGTCAGGCCTCACCTCCCCCTGCCGTATAGAGGCCTGGCTGAGCATATATAAAATTCCTTGTGATTCAGACAGGTGTAAACCCCTGGAGTATCTGCTCATTGGAAGCAACTGGGTCACAACCCTATGGGGTTATCAGTGACTGGGTGTGACAGAGGTGCAAGGTTGGGAAGGAGACATCAACCTTCCCAGACTAATTTATTGGCTGGGTGGGTCCTCCTGACTTCACAGAGCACCGGAGCAAGTCATATTTGAGTTGTCAGCAGACCACTGTGATCTAGTTGTCAGAGACCTTTTAAACTCTCCCACCTGAGACATATGCTGACTGAGACAATTGATTTGGACCTTTTGAATGTAGCCAATTCCCCGAGGACTATCCAAGTGGTGCCCTGGGTGTGTGGTTGTAGAAAAGTTTTATTTTCCTTTTCCAATTGTTCTCTGTGGGGGGCTGGGTGACTTAATTGTTGGTATTTCTCTACAGCTGAGACTTCAACCCAGAGTAACTGTTTCACTTGGGTCAGACAGAGACCAGCTGAAAACAAGACAGAGCAACTTAGCCCCACCACACCAAACAGGTCCACAGTTTCTCAGGCTGTAGCACTGTACAGGTACTCGACAAAGCTCCAGGGGAAAAGTCAAATGGTATAAAATAATCATGGGGCAGAATCAGTGGAAAAACTCTGGTAACATGAATAACAAGAATAGATCAACATCCCCAAGAAAAGATATGGCAGATGTAACTGAAGATCCCACTCATAAACAGCTGGCCGAGATGTCAGAAATCAAATTCAGAACTTGGATTGCAAACAAGATTAATAGAATGGAAGAAAATTTGGGGTAATTCGAGGAGGAATTCAAAAGTTGGAATTAGAAATTTGAGGAGAAATTCAAAAGTTGTCTCAAGAATTTAAAAAATTTAAAGACAAAACCACCAAAGATTTTGATGCAATGAAGCAAGAATTTGCAGCCCTCAAAGATCTCAAAAATACAGTAGAATCCCTCAGTAACAGAGTAAAGAAAGCAGATGAAAGGATTTCTGACATTGATGACAAAGCCTCTGAACACTCCCAAACTCTCAAAGAGGAAGAGAAATGGAGAGCAAAAACGGATCATTCTCTCAGAGAGCTCTGGGATAATTCGAAGAAGGCTAATATCCACCTCATTGGAATTACTGAAAGTGATGAAGTGGCCTTGCAAGGCACAGAGGCCCTTCTCCATGAAATTATGAAAGAGAATTTTCCAGAGATGCTAAGAGATTCGAAAATTCACATAACAAACAGTTTCAGAACCCCAGCACAACTCAACTTGAATAAGACATCCCCCAGGCATATCATAATTAAGTTCACTAAAGTTAATATGAAGGAGAAAATTCTGAAAGCAGCCAGACATAAGAAATCCATTACCTACAAAAGGGAAGAAAACTAGAATGACTGCAGATCTCTCTGCTGAAATTTTTCAAGCCAGAAGAGGGTAGTCATCGACTTTTAATCTCCTAAAACAAAGTAACTTTCAACCTCGGATTCTGTATCCAACTAAACTGAGTTTCATTTATGATGGAGAAATTAAATACTTTAATAACATTCATATGTTGTAGAAATTTGCCATAACCAAACCAGCTCTTTAGGATATTTTCAGACCTATCCTCCATAATGAGCAGCCCAATCCTCTACCACAAAAGTAAACTCATTCAGAAACTTTTGATCAAACTTCAACTTCCACAGTGGTGAAAGGATTAAAAATGTCCACTGGACTTTCAAAAAACCCGAACCCCAAATTTGACCAGACTTATCAATATTCTCCATTAAGTGAAAGGCGTAAACTGTCCTCTAAAAAGGCACAGGTTAGCTGACTGGATACAAAAACTCAGGCCAGATATTTGCTGCATACAAGATTCAAATCTTACCTTAAAAGATAAATATAGAGTCAGGGTGACATGATGGTCGTCCATATTTCAGGCAAATGGTAATCAGAAAAAAGCAGGTGTTGCAATTCCATTTGCAGGCACAATAGGCTTTAAACCAACAAAAGGAAGGATAAGAATGGTCACTTTATATTTGGTAAGGGTTATACTCAGTATGATGAGATTTCAATTATTAATATTTATGCACTCAACCATAATGCACCTCAATTTATAAAAGAAACTCTAAAAGACATGAGCAACTTGATTTCCTCCAGCTCCATAATAGTCAGAGATTTCAACACTCCTTTGGCAGCGTTGGATATATACTCCAATATGAAGCTGAGCAAAGAAATTTTCGAATCCAACATTTGGATTTATCACACATCTACAGAACATTCCATCCCAACAAAACTGAATACACATACTTCTCATCAGCCCATGAAACATACTCCAACATCGATCACATCTTAGGTCACAAGTCTAACCTCAGTAAATTTAAAGGAATAGAACTTATTTCTTGCATCTTTTTGGACTACCATGGAATAAAATTTGAACTCAGTAACAACAGGAATCTGCATACTCGTACAAAAATATGGAACTTAAATAACCTTATGCTGAATGATAGCTGGGCCATAGATAAGATTAAGAAGGAAACTGCCAAAGTTTTGAACAAAACGGCACTGAAGAAACAAATTATCAGAACCTCTGGAATACCGCAAAGGAAGTCCTAAGAGTGAAATTTATAGCACTGCAAGCCTTCCTCAAGAGAACGGAAAGAGAGGAAGTTAACAAATTAATGGGACATCTCAAGAAACTGGAAAGGAAGAACATTTCAACCTCAAACCAGTAGAAGAAAAGAAAAAAAAAATTAGAGCAGAATTAAATGAAATTGAAAACAAAAGAATTATACAACACATCAATAAATCAAAAAGTTGTTTTTTTGAAAAGGTCAATAAAATAGATAAACCTTTGGCCAACATAACCAGGAAAAAAAGAGTAAAATCTCTAATTTCATCAATCAGAAACAACAAAAACCAAATAACAACACACTCCTCAGAAATTAAAAAAATCCTTAATGAGTATTACAAGACACTTTATTCTCAGAAATATGAGAATCTAAAGGAAATTGACCAATACTTGGAAGCACATCACCTTCCAAGACTTAGCCAGAGTCAAGTGGATATGTTGAACAGGCCCATATCAAGTTCTGAAATAGCATCAACAATAAAAATTCTCCCTAAAAAGAAAAGCCCAGGACCAGATGGTTTCACATCAGAATTCTACCAAACCTTCAAAGAAGAACGAGTACCAATGTTACCAAACCTTTTCCAAAATATACAAAAAGGAAGACTACACAACATGTTCTATGAAGCAAACATCACCCCGATTCCCAAACCAGGAAAAAACCCAACAAGAAAAGAAAAGTATAGATCAATATCACTAACAAATATAGATGCAAAACTATTCAACAAGATCCTAACAAACAGAATCCAGCAACACATCAAACAAATTATACATTGTGACCACGTTGGTTTTATCCCAGGGTCACAAGGCTTCTTCAATATATGTAAATCTATAAGTCACCACATAAACAAATTAAAAAACAAAGACTATATGATTCTCTCAATTGATGCAGAAAAGCTTTTGATAATATCCAGCTCCCCTACATGATCAGAACACTTAAGAAAATTGGTATAGAAGGGACATTTCTTAAACTGATTGAGGCCATCTACAGCAAACCCACAGCCAATATCATATTGAATGGAGTTAAATTGAAATCATTTCCACTCAGAAAAGAAACCAGACAAGGCTGCCCATTGTCTCCACTGCTCTTTAACATTGTAAGGGAAGTTTTAGCCATTGCAATTAGGGAAGAAAAGGTGATCAAGGGTATCCATATAGGGTCAGAAGAAATCAAACATTTGCTCTTCACAGATGATATGATTGTATATCTGGAAAACACCAGGGATTTTCCTACAAAACTCTTAGAAGTGATCAAGGAATACAGCAGTGTCTCAGGTTACAAAATCAACATTCATAAATCAGTAGCCTTTATATATATAAATAATAGTCAAGCTGAGGAAACAGTTAAGGACTCTACTCTATTCACAGTAGTGCCAAAGAAGATAAAATATTTGGGAGTTTATCTAACAAAGGGCATGAAAGATCTCTACAAAGAGAACTATGAAACTCTAAGAAAAGAAATAGCTGAAAATGTTAACAAATGGAAAAACATACCATGCTCACGGCTGGGAAGAATCAACATTGTTAAAATGTCCATACTACCCAAAGCAATATACAATTTTAATGCAATCCCTATTAAAGCTCCACTGTCATACTTTAAAGATCTTGAAAAAAATAATACTTTTTTTTTTTTACATGGAATCAGAAAAAACCTCGAATAGCCAAGACATTACTCAGAAATAAAAACAAAGCAGGAGGAATTAAGCTACCAGGCCTGAGACTGCACTATAAATCGATAGTGATCAAAACAGCATGGTATTGGCACAAAAACAGACAAGTAAATATCTGGATCAGAATAGAGAACCAAGAGATGAATCCACCTACTTACCATTATTTGATCTTTGACAAGCCAATTAAGAAAATTCAGTGGGTAAAAGATTCCCTATTTAACAAATGGTGCTGGGCGAACTGGCTGGCAACCTGTAGAAGACTGAAACTGGACCCACACCTTTCACCATTAACTAAGATAGACTCTCACTGGATTAAAGATTTAAACTTAAGACATGAAACTATAAAAATACCAGAAGAAAGTGCAGGGAAAACCCTTGAAGAAATTGGTCTGGGTGAGTATTTTATGAGGAGGACACCCTGGGCAATTGAAGCAGCTTCAAAAATACACTACTGGGACTTGATCAAACTAAACAGCTTCTGCACAGCCAAGGACACAGTAAGTAAAGCAAGCAGACAGCCCTCAGAATGAGAGAAGATATTTGCAGGTTATGTATCTGACAAAGGTGTAATAACCAGAATCCACAGAGAACTCAAAACGTATAAGCAAGAAGAGAACAAGTGATCCCATCACAGGCTAGGCAAGGAACTTGAAGAGAAACTTCTCTGAAGAAGACAGGCACACGGCCTACAGACAAATGAAAAAAAATGCTCATTATCTTTAATCATCAAAGAAATGCAAATCAAAACTACTTTGAGGTATCATCTAACTCCAGTAAGATTAGCCTGTATCACAAAATCCCAAGACCAGAGATGTTGGTGTTGATGTGGAGAAAAGGGAACACTTCTACACTGCTTGTGGGAATGCAAATTAATTCATTCCTTTTGGAAAGATGTTTGGAGAATACTTAGAGATCTAAAATAGATTTGCCATTCAATCCTATAATTCCTCTACTAGGTATATACCCAGAAGACCAAAAATCACATTAAAACAAAGATATTTGTATCACAATGTTTACTGCATCCAAATTCATAATTGCTAAGTCATAGAAAAAGCCCAAGTGCCCATCCATCCATGAATGGATTAATAAATTGTGGTATATGCACACCATGTAATATTATGTAGCCTTAAAGAAAGTTGGAGACTTTACCTCTTTTATGTTTACATGGATGGAACTGGAACATATTCTTCTTAGTAAAGTATCTCAGGAATGGAAGAAAAAGTATCCAATGTACTCAGCCCTACTATGAAACTAATTTACGGCTTTCATATGAAAGCTATAACCCAGTTATAACCTACGAATATGAGGAAGGGGGAGAGGGAGGAGAGGAAGGGAGGAAGGGGGTGGAGGGAGCATGACTGGTGGGATAACACCTGTGGTGCATCTTACAAGGGTACATGCAAAACTTAGTAAATGTAGCATATAAATGTCTTAACACAATAACTAAGAAAATGCCAGGAAGGCTATGTTAACCAGTGTGATGAAAATGTGTCAAACGGTCTATAAAACCAGTGTATGGTGCCCCATCATTGGCAGTGATGTACACAACTGTGATTTAATAAAAAGGGGGGGCATAATGGAGTGAGCCCCAGTGACAGTCAGGCCGCAGGCCTCTTGGGGACTTACCGAGTGCCACTTGCCATCACTGAGCAGCGCTGGGTGGGAGACCTTTGTTCTGCCTTTGCCGAGATCAAAGATGAAGTGGAGGTAGCCGCTGTGCAGCTGCAGCATGGCACAGTCCACCTGGTTCTGGTGAGCCACGTAGTAGACAAGGCCGCTGGAGGCGAAGGTGCGGAGGCTCAGCTGCACCGAGAGCCTGGGGGACAGGAGCCTTACTCAGGAAGGAGTAACCTCAGAGAAAGAATCTGACAGCCATTCCAGCATTTATGTGGAGTATCTCAGGAGAGCCATGATCCATTCATTCACACACCCGTTCATTTAATAAATGGTTAGCTTGTCCCCGTGTGTGCCAGAGCTTTTCTGGGATGAGGATAGAGCAATGAACAAAGAGGGCGATCCCTTCTCCTGGTACTGACACCAGAGACGCTTCAGGGAGCCATGGTTTCATCCCATAGAGGCTCCACTAAATATTCAGATAATTCTGGAAGGTGTTATTTCAGCTGAGAGCTTTCCAAAACAGCAAGCCCCACAGAGCTGAGCAGGAAAAGTTGTCACCCTGGGTGAGGGTGACACAGAGACCATCAAATTAATTCGCTTATGGTCAGCAGCCAGGAACCCCACCTGTGGCCATGCGGGGGTGGAGGGAAGTGGCATCAGGCCTTCCTCAGAAGGACCACCATGGTCAGTCGCTGGAGCACACAGGGAAAGAGGGAGGGAGGGGCAGCTCTGTAATGCTGGGGAGGAGCTGGGTGTATTCCGACTTTATTTTAAACACAGTGGGAAGTTATGGTGGTGGTTTAGAGGAGGAAGTGGGTGTGACTTGATTGACATCTTTAAAAGATCCTCTGGTGTGAAGAACAAATCAGGTGAAACAGGGCCACCAGGCAGCTGTCACAATGGTCCACACGAACAAGGGGGCTTACTTAGACCAGGTGGCAGTGGGGACACGGAGGAGCTGAACTGATTCAGGGAAAGTTCTGGAGGAAGAAGTAAGAGGGCTCGCTGATAAGACTCGGTTCGGGGAGTGAAAAAAAATAGTAAAATAATCTGTAGGTCTAGGCTTTGGTGCTGACATAGTAAAGAGCAGCAGGGCAGGTCTGGGGAGGAGGGAAGTCCCTGCTGCTGGGTGAGGCTCACTGTCCCTGTACCCCTGAGTCCCCTCAGAGGTGTCATAGAGGACAGGAGGGTGTTTCCCTATCTAGGTGGTATTTTAAAACCACTGGAACTCAGCCACCACAGGAGGATGTGTGGGATGGACCAGGCAAAGGACACTGAATGCGGCACAGGCAGAGAGCCAGGGGGCCGTGGCGGGGGTCCAGGAGAGCTGGGCTGAGTGGCCAGCAAGTCAGTTTGAGAGCCCAGAGGGGAGCAGGGGAGGCTGATTGTGTGGTTAAAGGAGGGAATGATCCCTGATGGAAGGACAGACAGCCACGTAAGGCCACTCTTCCAGAAGCCCTGCTGTGAGACAGAGCTACACTACCTCAGGACATGTGTGTGGAGGTGGGTGTCAAGCCTCCTGGGGAGTCTCTGTCTCAGAAGTTAGGGTTCTATAGCAGGGACAGAGCATAGCGGCGCCAGCAGCCCCCTTACCCATGGTTATCCATGGTTATCCACAGTCAACCAAGGCAGCGGGTCCACGTGTCTACGCCACCTGTGTGCTCCCTCAGTAGTTTTGCTTCAGTCCTCAGATCACCTGTAGTGGATCACACTGCTTGTGTTCCAGGCACCCTTGTTTTACTGAACATTTGCCCCATAGTGCAACAGGAGTGATGCCAACATATCCTTTTAGTTGGCTCCATTAATAGCTACTTGTTGTTACTCTCTTCCTGTGCCTAACTTATAAATTCAACTTTATCCTAGGTGCGCACATATAGGAGAAAACAGTGCATGGAGGGTTCAGTACCATCCGTGGTTTGAGGCTTCCACGGAGGTCTCAGGATGAGCGTCCCCTGCACAGGCACAGATGCTGGAGCCACAAGGCCAGGTTTGAACCCAGCTCTACCATTTACTGGCTATGTGACTTTGAGCGCCCTGTGCCTCCATGTCTTTACCTATAAAATAATGATAACAAGAATATCTTCCGGCCAGCCTGGTGGCTCACGCCTGTAATCCCAGCACTCTGGGAGGTTGAGGCGGGTGGACTGTCTGAGCTCACAGGTTCAAGACCAGCCTGAGCCAGAGCAAGACTTTGTCTTTGAAAATAGCCAGGCATTATGCTGGGTACCTGTAGTCCCAGCTACTCGGGAGAATGAGGAAAGGGAATCACTTGAGCCCAAGAGTTTGAAGTTGCTGTGAGTTATGACACCACGGTACTCTACCCAGGCAACAAAGTGAGACTCTGTCTCAAAAAACAAACAAACAAAAAAAAAAAACTTCCTCATAGGGTAACTGTCACCAAGTATATCTTGTTATCTGAGTGAAATAGCGAGCTGATATCCAGTACAAGGGTTTGCTGCTCTTCTATGACTGAGGATAGCAGGCTGACGGGGCTGTGTCTGGTGGGAGTCATGCATTAGGGAGGGAGGACTGGCTTCTGCAGGCGTCCGAGTGAGGAGAGGTGTAATGGGGTCCAGGGGGCAGAACCCTCCATCCATGCAGCAGATGGGACTCAGGGCTGGGAACAAAGCCAGCGGCTTCTCTTTTTGGTAGTGGACAGGAGGAGTTCTGTCCTCTCAATGAGGCAAGTCACTAGCTGGGGTGTGAAAAGAGGTCGGCAGGTATGTAGAGCTCTGACATTTAAAAGTTGTGAGTGGCGCAGTGGCTGCTGCCTGAAATCCCAGCACTGTGGGAGACTGAGGCAGGAGGATTTCTTGAGCTCAGGAGTTCTTGAACTCCAGCCTGAGGAAGAGGAAGACACCGTCTGTACTAAAAATAGGTAAACTATCCGGGCTTTGTGGTGGGTACCTCTAGTCCCTGCTACTCAGAAGACTGAGGCAGGAAGATTGCTTGTGTCCAGGAGTTTGAGGTTGCTGTGAGCTATGACACCATGGCACTACAGACTGGGGAAACTGAGTGAGACTGTCTCAAAAAACAAAAGAGAGCAGTGATGAGTAAGGAGTTATGGAAAATAAACCAGGAGAACATTGGGGAATGCAGCAGCTCTCCATACAGTTTGGAGGCTCTGCCTGAGATTGGTGGCCATGGAGTTGAAGTCAGACCAGTCAGGCAGGAGGTGAGCAGAGCCCAGCCTGGGTCTCCAGCCTGGGTCCCAGCATAGAGAAGGCAAAGTGCTGGGTTTCACCTGGGCTCCCGCAGTGGAGCAGCTGGGGGTGGTGGTGGTGGTGAGGGAGTTTGCAGTGGCACACTTGTGGCAGTGGCCTAGACCCCCTCAGAAGAGGATGAATCGCAGCCTAGAGGCCTCCACATTACGGAAGCACTGTAGGACCAGGAAGGGGCGAGATAAGGAGGAAGAGATCGGCTAGCAGGAGGCTGCTACAGTCCAGACTGGGAAGGGGGATGGACTCTTATGAAGAAGTCACAGGTCTGCCTGTGGGAGCAGCTGGAACCAGAACACTGAAAGGCTAGGGGCAGGGAGGCTGGTGAAGTCCCAGAGAGCAAAGGCAGGAGCTGCAAAAGAGAGAGGGTGAGCCTGGGTCTGAGCCGTGTGCGCAGGGAAAGGCCCAGAGTGCTGCAGGGCTGCGGGTAGGCCTGGGGTGATCTGAGGGCTGAGAGACAGAGGAGCTGCAGGCCTGGAGATCAGTAGAACAGTAGGATTCCCAGCAGGTACGAAGGCCATAGGAACACGGAGCACTACAGATTTGGGGGCCATAGCGAAACATTTGGGGAGACAACTGAATCTGACTAGTGAATGCTCAAAGTAGAAGGGAGTAGAAGGCCAGACGATGCTTGATCCGGGCTTGGGATTCAGAAGGAAGACTGATTCAGACAGCCACATGCCTCCCTACACACACAGAGGGGCGGTAAGCTGCCGACATCCAGGAGGGATAAGGCGGAGCCCACAGCGGTTAAGGCGTAGGGTCTGTACCCACACAGCTCCTATCCCTGCCTTTATACAGCTGCTGTTAGGTTGCTAGTCAGCCCCCAATCATCAAATGAAAACGTTCTTTTGGAGAAGAGCCTATTGCTGAAGAACAGGCCTATGACTCATTCATCCGTGAGACATGCCCCATAGGGACCCCAGAACAACACCTACCTCTTCCTGATGCCAGACTGATTGAAAGGCAATGCCATGTGGCTGCTCTGCGTCAGGCCGAACTGGTGGGTGCTGGGCACATACTCTAGAGGGGCGTAAACCGCACACTGCTCCTGAAAGGGACGCATGGGGACATTCAGCCACCTGCAGCCACGGCCCTGGTAACACATGTTTCTTCCATGAGAAAAACATCTCAGAAGCCATCATCTAAGGGCACAGCACCATGAATGGGTGTCTACACTCCCTTCATCTTCAGTTTCAGTGAGGCCCTGGTCAGCCCTTACCTCTCACATTAATCAGATGATTAGACAGAGGTGCCTGAAGCCATCTCAAGTTCACTTAAATTCAAAAGGAGGCTGAAGTCCCTCCCCCAATTTTCAACAGCCCTAAGGGCAGAGGCTTTGCCATGTTCTCTCCACCCCCATCATGGTCCCGGTCTTTGGGAATGGCCCTGAGGACACAGCAGCCCAGGGTCCACGTAGCACAGGCACCGGGAAACTGGAAGAGCCCACAGGTGTCGGGTCTCACAGGTCTCACAAGGCTCAGAGTTCTACGCATCTGAGTTCACATCGACAGGAACAAGGTGCAGATAAGAGGAGCGGATGGGAAGAGCTCCTAAACCCTGGGGCAGGGGATAGAAACCCAGGGACGGTGCCACAGCATGTTCAGGCTGCCAGACCGTTCCCAAGGCAGATGCCACCACAGAAAACCATCGTGAACTCAAAGACAGGCCTTGCTTGGAAAGCACTGCTTTGGGTCAATTGCATCATCTTTTAAATTATTCGAGTGCACGCTTTGGACCAAGAAATAGAAGGGGGAGAAAATGGAAAATAACAGCGATTGCCATTAAAAACTGCTTGCCCCAAACTGGCTTTTCCTAAGTGAATTAAATCTCTTAAAAATTTCTTAAGCAATGAAGGTATGTATAATGGCTTACATTAAGTACATATTTTCATGATTTCCTGCTTATATCTAAATCAGTGTTTCAACCTTTTTATCTCAGAGCATACTCCGACCTAGAGCTAAACTTCCGTGGCACACTTAAATTATGTTGATGAAAAAACGAGTAACAAAAAGAATATACTTACTGTGCTTTGAGCTTCCTTCAAAAATAATTTAATTCATGATCTTTAAAAATTTTCCCAGTATACCTAAGATCCTCTCACGGCACACCAATGTGCCACGGCACACCGGTTGAAAATCACTGATCTAGGCTGGGGGTGTGGCTCATGCCTGTAATCCCAGCACTCTGGGAGGCCAAGAAAGGTAGGTGGATTGCCTGAGCTCAGGAGTTCCAGACCAGCCTGACCAAGAGGCTGGTCTCTACCCGACCTCTACGAAAAATAGAAAAACTAGCTGGGTGCTGTGACAGGTTCCTGTAGTCCCAGCTACTTGGGAAGCTGAGGCAAGAGGATGGCTTAAATCCAAGAGGTTAAGGTTGCTATGAGCTATGATGACACCATGGCACTCAACCCAGGGTGACAGAGTGAGACTTTCTCACACACACCCCAAAAAGAGAGAAAATCACTGATCTAAAGTGATAATAAATCCTTCTAGAACCTTGGAAAAAAGCTTGCTGTGTATCAGCTTAGTTAGGGTCCCTGAGCATTGGGGCCTGAGACACAGAAATGATGGGCCATGTCACCCATCAGTTTGCTGGGAGCGCCTTCCAACACCTTATGCTGCTCTGATTGTTATCATGGACCCAGCTCCTCCTCTCACAATACCTTTATCACCAGGCCCTATTTTAACCCCCTCTGGTCTCCTCTCGCCTTTTTTGACAGGACCTCAGGAACATCACCAGTGTGATGAAAATGTGTAAAACGGTTTATGAAGCTAGTGTGTGATGCCCCATGATCATATCAATGTACACAGCTATGATTTAATTAAAAAAAAAAAAAAGGAGGCTGCTCTCACCGGAAACACCTGGGGCTCTGGCAGGCGCTCCCCGTCCTCGCCAAGAAAAGCCAGCTTAGGCCTTTGTGCAAGCAAGCAGGTGTCCAAGTCCACTTGTTCAGAGCCAACTGCACTGGTGAAATCCAAAAGTCTAGGCACAAACAAGGGAGAGTTTCAAAATTAGGATATCACAAACCAGAAACTGTGTCATGTAATTAGTGTACAATTAAAATCCATAAGAAACAATGAATCTGTTTCTCTTGGAGTGATCAGAGTGACCATTCTTCAGCATGCCTGAGAGTCTGGATAGATCATGTTATACACAGGGATGTCCCAAAAGTCATCAAACATAAAAAAAAGGAAATTATAGCTGAATGCATCTTTATTCATAAAATGTTCATTACACAATTTTACAAAATATTTACAAAATATTCTCTACATGTTGGCCACCTTTTTGTAAAATTTTGTAATGAACATTTTCTAAACAAAGATATATTTAGCTATGATTTTCCATTTTTCCTATGCATGGTGACTTTTGGGACACCCGGTACTTTCTTGTTTGATGCTTCTTGAAACACTACCCCAGGCCGTTCCTGTGCGCCCTGCGAGAGCCGCTCCGGAGCTGACACACTTCCTGCAGCCTTCACTGGGCTGCCCTATGGCCACGTTCATGCTCTGGTTTCTACCTGTCTGCATAGTGACCTCAGCTGAACACTGATGTCCCCTCAAGGGAGGTTGTGGGCTTCCCTCGTCACACGCTCCTTCACTACGCAGCTCCAGCACCAAGTCCTGCACCTGCATGTGACCCTGTGGCACTTTCCTGGACATGCCTGGGAACCACAAGAGATGTGGAGTCCATAGCCTCACAGCTTTAAGGAGCATGAAGATGACTCTCCAGTGAGGGAAAAGAATAAATAGACAACAGGTGACTAAATATAAGTCTATAGAAATAGCTAAACCAAGGCTCCGACATTGTAATCATGTTGAAATCCATGAATACATTTGTATTCTTGCTCGGTTCAGGGACCCGTAAGAGGTAATTTCATGGGGAAAGATGCTGTGATCTTGAAAGATCCAAGTCCTTGCTAAAGATCGAGTGGCAAGTCAGTGGTTCGGCGGGAGAGATCCCAATCTCATCAGCTCACATCCAGTTTCCCCCAAGCAGACAATGGCCCTGCAGGGCAGAGCATGTGCTGGGTCTGCTCAGCACGCTGACCGTGGGCAGAGGGTCAGCAAGGAGGAATGAATCATCACAAGCCCACCACACATGGGATGGAGGCTTCCAGTTCTTAATTATACAGTAATTGCTTTCAGGGGAACCATTAATAATCTGAAGCTGCTAGTAGCCTAATTGTGAAAACAATGCAGAAATTTGTATTATAAAATCTATCTTCTTTTAAGTGCTTATCAAAAATATATTTAACCCCAGCTATTTATGGATAATTGTGTGTGGAGCTAAGATTCCATCTTTTATTTGAAAGTAAGGTGACTGTACCTGTCAATCATTTGAATGCAATAAAGTCCATTTGTGGGGATTTCTATGATAGACAAACGGGGTTCATATGTTCTTCAGGAACTTTTAAAATTTTAGGCAATCTCAAACAACAAAATTAGACTGCAGGTTAGCGTTAGCACTCACTGTTGAAGGTCAGAAAATGCAAAAACATGCAGAGAGCACAGTTTCACTTACTCCAGGTTAAAGATCAGATTTCTGATGCAGCCATGGAATGAACGAGCTTCTCATTCTGAGTACCAAGGTCCCCTCACCCTCAGGAATGCCCCCTAGGTACAGGTTGGACACATTTATAGTCCTGCTTTCTGCTAATGGACCCAAGTTCATTTCCACAGGATTGGTCTCAGACAATTTAACAGTGATAATTCTAAAAGATCAAAGGAGAAAATAAATGAAAATCTTTAACTATAATAAAACAATGGCCCATTTTAACACACAATCCCAGCAAAGTTCTTACTGAATAATAAAAGTTCCTGGAAGACAAATTTTAATATGACATGTCAGAACAAAAGGTGAATCTTAAAGATTAAAACTTACAACTGAAAATTCTTCAGTAATGAGTGCAATGTTAACAAAAATCATTGAATTTGACTACTTTTTTGAGAACAGTACAATTTTACCTCTTTACCTATGATGAAAATGTCCAGTATACTTTTCAAATGTTTGCTCTAGAGTTTTGGAGGGAAATATACAGGAATGTTGACATAACCTACTTATTACTGTACTATTTACTATTGATATAATACTATTTATTGATACCACAATGCTCTTTGCCACAGAATTAATCCAATATAATTTATATTGAGTTTCAAAAAAGGGCAAGGATAAAGTTGTTCAATTATAGAAATAGCACAAACATCTCATAAGGAGCTGTCTGGCAAGGTTTGGCTTCTACAACTATTTGGAATGCTAATCATGCCAGTCATTTAACTGCACAGGGTGCCAGGACAATGTTTCTGCTGGAAGCCCTGGTGAGGTCCCCACCCCCTCATGACACACGCCTTGCTGTGGGGACAGTACCTTCGATTCCTAACCAAGGAGATGGAATGAGGCTGTCCATCGCTGTAGGTGCCTGTGGGAGAGTGTAGGAGGGCTTTCCTCAGGCTGGACCTGTCCCTAAGACCTATGTGAACCTCAACATGGCCCTGAATCAGCAGAATGGAGAAGGGCTGGGGGCAGGAGTGTGCAGAGAATTAGCCAGAAAAAAGCTCGTTAGTATAGGATTTAAAAAATTTCCATCTTACCAAGGTAACATGGGAATATTAACATCAAGCAAGCAATTCCTTAAGACTCTCATCATTGAACACAACTATTTTAAATTTATCGTGTTACTTTCTAATCCCTTCATGTAATTTACATTCTGCCTTATGCTGTTACCACTACACATACCACCACATGTTTCCATGTCTGCATTGCCGTCACACGGATTCTTTATTGCTACATTATGTACAATAAGTAGACAGATTATAAATTTGTCGCTTTAATCAATAACATTTAAAGTAGTTTCAATTTAATAATTTATTATCATCCACATGAATATTTAAATTTTTTTGCCCATGAAATTGTTTCTAACATTTCTAAAAGTGGAACTAAAGTTTGACAATGTTTAAAGCTCTTAAAATCATTTTGCCATATTGAAAATAGGTATAACAATTCATAATGCCACCAGAAGAACTGGAATGGGGGTGTTTCCCAATACCCTTGTTACTACTGGACGATACTACTCTGTTTTTGCTGGCTCAGAAACAGTCTGGCAGGTTTCCAAAAGTCAAATATACAATTACCATATGACCAACAGCTCTTCTCCTAGGTATGCACTCAGAAGACTTGAAAACAGGGCCTCAAACACTTCCTGGCAGCATTAGTCATAATAGTCAAAAAGCAGAAATAATCCCATGTATCAAGGAAGCAAATGATAAACTGTGAGAGGTTCACACAGTGGGATACTTTTCAGCCAGAAAAAGGAACGAAGATCTGCGTGGCGCCTGTGGCTCAAAGGAGTAGGGTGCTGGCCCCATATGCTGGAGGTGGCGGGTTCAGACCCAGCCCCGGCCAAAAAAAAAAAAGAATGAAGAATTAAGACCTTACATATGACAGTGTGGACATACTCAAAGACGGGCTAGGTGAACGACACGATCACACGTGGTGTGACTCTATTCATATGGAACATCCAGAATAGGCAAATTCATCCTTAGAGACAAAACGCAGGGGTGGGGAGAGAGGGGCACAGGGAGTGACTGCTTAATGGTCCCAGACTGCTATTTTGGGTGATGAAAATGTTTAGAAATAAACAGAGAAGGTGGCCTTGTGGCACCGTGGGTGTGCTAAATGCTACTGACTTATTTACTCTACAATGATTAATTTTATATAAATTTCAGGCTGGTTGTGGTGGCTCACGCCTGTAATCCTAGCACTCTAGGAGGCTGAGGTGGGGGGATTGCTTGAGCTCATGAGTTCGAAACAAGCCTGAGCAAAAGGCGAGACCCCGTCTCTACTAAAATAGGAAAACTGAGGCACGAGGATCTTGAGCCCAAGTTGAAGGTTGCTGTGAGCTGTGATGCCACGGCACTCTACCCAGGGTGACAGCTGAAACTGTCTCAAAACAAAAAAAAAGTTTTTCAGTTCAACTTTTTAAAGAAGAACTGAAAAAATATTTTAAAATGAAATGATCAATGGAGTCCCAAACCAATGTTAGTCCTTATCAGCCCTTCTTCGCCAAGTGGCTTGTGACATGCTTGGCGTCTATAAACAGATGTCACAACAGCTGTGTGACCTTGGGCACATAAACTGGGCTCTCTGAATCCATTTCTTCCTCAACAAAATGTAAGCAGCAGCATCTGCCTTGCAGGTGGCCATGATCCTTATGCAGCAATGTCTGTAAAGTGTCTTGTACAGTAAAGAAGGTCCCCAGTACACTGCGGTTAAGACAGGCTCCACTTCGTTAACACAATACACTAGCAATCTCTAAGTTTCTCCAAATCATGTGACAGGTGCAAGTTTGAGCAGAGGGTAAGGTAAGTATCACCTACGCTCCTAAAATGGAATATAAATATGGCAACATGAACATGGAACCCTGTCCTCGCTCCTCTCCTGGCGCTTGCTCAATGTGCTCATCACAGGCTATGACTCTCTTGCTGCTCTTTCTTTCTTTTTTTTTTTTAGAGACAGAGTCTCACTTTATTGCCCTCACTAGAGCACCATGGTGTCACAGCTCACAGCAACCTCCAACTCCTGGGCATAGGTGATTCTCTTGCCTCAGCCTCCCGGGTAGCTGGAAGTACAGGCGCCCATCAAAAGCCCGGTTCTTTTTTTGTTGCAGTTTGGCCAGAGCTGGGTTCAAACCCGCCACCCTCGTATATGGGGCCGGCACTCTACCCATGGAGCCACAGGTGCCGCCCCTTGCTGCTCTTTCGATCCTTTCAAATTGTTCAAGCAATGTGTTTCAACCTTTTTTTATCTCATGTCATACTTGAACCTATAGTTAAACTTCCACGGCATACTGAAATTATGTTGATCAAAAGAAAAGTAAAGAAAGAGAATATACTCACTGTGCTTTAAACTTCTTCGGGAAATAATTCATTATCTTTAAAATTTTTCACAGTACTCTGGTTGAAAATCACTACTATAGCAGATGAAGAAAACCCTGCCTTAGAGCAGTAGACTGAAGATCTGAACAGCACTGAAGGACTGCTGTTTCACCTTAGAATGAAAACTAAGGACCATGACGCATGGAGGACAACTCAGTGTGTGCTCGCCGAACGTGTTTTCACAAAAATTACAGGTGGATGGCAAGTGTCTTTTCCTAAGTCACTGGACAAGAAGGATGGATTGCACAGCACAGGACATCACTGATTCATAAGGGAACGGCACTCAGCGATGTAACTTTTACTTATTAAAAATACATACTCATAAACAACCAGGAACACACCAAAAGTTTAGGAGCATGCAGCCGGGGGGCAGGGGAACTACTCACCACGTGGGCCTGCCCAGGACCCTGAAGCTCCACGTCCCTGCCAAGGGCAGCCAGGATGATGCCACTGCTGTTCTTGGTGGCAAATATGGCCAGCAATTCCGATTCTGGGGTCAAAGACTTGGATGGCAACTCAACATAGCTGCCTCTTAAGAGGCTAACACTTCAGATGGACTGGTCAGAGGGGATAAGAGGAGCCGTGAGTTTCCAGCCACAGGCCGACTCCCCATTGCCGCTGGGCTTCCCCATTTTCTCCATTCTATCCACCCCACTGGTTTAGATTTTTTTATGTTATTATTTTGCTACATCAGTGGATATTTATAAAAACTCATTCCAACATCAATTAAATGTTTCCTACCTCCAACATACAACCTTTTCTCACTCCATAGGAATTTCTGAGTAAATCAAAGGTCGACCTGGATATTTCCAGGTTCTTTTTTTTTTCTGTTGCATAATAAATGTATTCTTAAATATTGAGTAATAGTATGATAAACTTACATTTAAATCACTGTACAATATTGTAATCAACATGATTATAATTTGGATTTTAGCTTCTAAATGGACTTTTCCTCATCTTTATTTCAGTTAATCAAGCTGTAATTGGTATTTTAATGCATAAAATATGAATTATAATGACCTTGATATTAATAATAATTATATACCTCAAAGTATTTTATGATTAAGAAAAATTAAGTTGAATTTAGCATAATGTTATTAGCATTAAAGGCATATTATATATATAATATTAATTTAAAATGGAAATTATTCTGGATAGAGTCAGAGAACATTCTCCCTAATAAAGTATCACAAGAATGGAAAAGCAAGTATCCAAATGTACTTAATACTAATATGAAATCCGTGGATGAACAAACACACGAGCACATGAGAGAAAAACAATTAAACTCAAGTGAGGGGGAGGAAAGGGATGGTGGGGGGAGTATGGAGGGAGACTGGTGTGCTCTCGTGTAACAGGCACAATGTAAGCGTATATTATGCCCTGGAGGAGGGGCACAACTACAACCTGGACTTTACCTAACAAATGCAAATAATGTAACCTAATTGTACACTTTAAATCTAAAATTAAAAAAAATTAAATTAAAAAATTAAATGTAATTTATATTCTACATATTTATTATTTTATTAACTACACTTAGTGCTCCGATTGTTCTAATAGAGAAAATTGAATTTATAACAAACTTAGGAGGAAAAATGCAAATTGGAAAGCATGAAATTTTTATTCTAATATAGCATCTCAATGTAAAAATGAGATAATAGGAGATAAGAAAAGGAAAAAATAAAAATTTCAACAAATTTTCATATTGTTAATCCTAGATGTACTACATGCTATTAATTTCAATGCCAAGTAGTTCATTCTACTTTCTAAACCTAATACCTAGAAGAAGGCTCAACGAAATTAATAGACCTTTTCCTTTTAATGGAAATATATTACAATGAGAATGACTTTATGAATTCATTCTGCATGAATGATTAACACCTCATTCTTTTCACTTTCTCTGTAGGTAAAGCAATAAATATTTGGTGCTCACTGAGTAGTTTATAATAAAAATAATATAAAATATTACAATATCTACTTCTCTCTTTTATTTTATTATTATTATAAATGCCCACCAACCCAGGAATGGATTAACAAGCTGTGGTATATGTATACCATGGAGTACTATTTAGCTATTAAAAAAAATGGAGACTTTACATCCTTCCTATTAACCTGGATGGAAGTGGAAGACATTATTCTTTTTTATTTATTTATTTATTTATTTATTTTATTAAACCATAGCTGTACATTAGTATGATCATGGGGCACCATACACTTGGTTCATATCTCGTTTGACACATTTTCATCACATTAGTTAACATAGCTTTTGTAGCATTTTCTTAGTTATTTTGCCAAGACCTTTACATTCCACATTTACTAGGATTCACATATACCCTTGTAAGATGCACTGCAGGTGTAATCCCATTAGTCCCCCTTCTTCCGCCTCCCTTCCCCCTCCCTCCCCTCCCTTTCCCCTTTCTCCCTATTCTTAGGTTATAACTGGGATATAGCTTTCATGTGAAGGTCCTACATTAGTTTCATAATAAGGGTGAGTACATTGGGTACTTTTTCTTCCATTCTTGAGACACTTTACTAAGAAGAATATGTTCCAGCTCCATCCATGTAAACACGAAAGAGGTAAAGTCTCCATCTTTCTTTAAGGCTGCATAATATTCCATGGTGTACATATACCACAATTTATTGATCCATTCGTGGATTGATGGGCATTTGGGCTTTTTCCATGACTTAGCAATTATGAATAGGGCTGCAATAAATATTCTGATACAAATATCTTTGTTATGGTGTGATTTTTGGTCTTCTGGGTATATGCCCAATAGGGGGATTACAGGATTGAATGGCAGATCTATTTTTAGATCTTTAAGTGTTCTCCATATCTCTTTCCAAAAGGAATGTATTAATTTGCATTCCCACCAGCAGTGCAGAAGTGTTCCCTTTTCTCCACATCCACGCCAACATCTCTGGTCTTGGGATTTTGTGATATAGGCTAGTCTCACTGGAGTTAGATGATATCTCAAAGTAGTTTTGATTTGCATTTCTCTGATGATTAAAGATGATGAGCATTTTTTCATATGTCTGAAGGCCATGCGCCTTTCTTCTTCAGAGAAGTTTCTCTTCAAGTCCCTTGCCCAGCCTGCGATGGGATCCCTTGTTCTTTTCTTGCTAATGCGTTTGAGTTCTCTGTGGATTCTGGTTATTAAACCCTTGTCGGAGACATAACCTGCAAATATGTTCTCCCATTCTGAAGGCTGTTTGCTTGCTTTACTTACTGTGTTCTTGGCTATGCAGAAGCTTTTTAGTTTGATCAAGTCCCAATAGTGTATTTTTGAAGCAGCTTCAATTGCCCGGGGGGTCTTTCTCATAAAAAACTCGCCCAACCCAATTTCTTCAAGGGTTTTCCCTACACTCTCTTCTAGTATTTTTATAGTTTCATGTCTTAGGTTTAAATCTTTAATCCACTGAGAGTCTATCTTGGTTAATGGTGAGAGGTATGGGTCCAGTTTCAGTCTTCTACAGGTTGCCAGCCAGTTCACCAAGCACCATTTGTTAAATAGGGAATCTTTTCCCCACTGAATGTTTTTAATTGGCTTGTCAAAGATTAAATACCAGTAAGTAGCTGGATTCATCTCTTGGTTCTCTATTCTGTTCCAGACATCTACTTCTCTGTTTTTGTGCCAGTAGCATGCTGATTTGATCACTATCGATTTGTAGTATAGTCTGAGGTCTGGTAGCGTGATTCCTCCTGCTTTGTTTTTATTTTTGAGTAATGTCTTGGCTATTCGAGGTTTTTTCTGATTCCATATAAAACGAAGAATTATTTTTTCAAGATCTTTAAAGTATGACAGTGGAGCTTTAATGGGGATTGCGTTGAAATTATATATTGCTTTGGGTAGTATGGACATTTTAGCAATGTTGATTCTTCCCAACCATGAGCATGGTATATTTTTCCATTTGATAACATTCTCAGCTATCTCTTTTCTTAGAGTTTCATAGTTCTCCTTATATAGATCTTTCACGTCCTTTGTTAGATAAACTCCCAAGTATTTCATCTTCTTTGGCACTACTGTGAATGGGGTAGAGTCCTTAATTGTTTTTTCAACTTGACTATTGTTGGTATATATAAAGGCTACCGATTTATGAATGTTGATTTTGTAACCTGAGACACTGCTGTATTCCTTAATCACTTCTAAGAGTTTTGTAGTAGAGTCCCTAGTATTTTCCAGATATACAATCATATCATCTGCGAAGAGTGAAAGTTTGATCTCTTCTGACCCTAGGTGGATACCCTTGATCGCCTTTTCTTCCCTAATTGTGGTGGCTAAAACTTCCATTACAATGTTAAAGAGCAATGGAGACAATGGGCAGCCTTGTCTGGTTCCAGATCTAAGTGGAAATTATTCCAATTTAACTCCATTCAATATGATATTGGCTGTGGGTTTGCTGTAGATAGCCTCTATCAGTTTAAGAAATGTCCCTTCTATACCAATTTTCTTGAGTGTTCTAATCATGAATGGATGTTGGATGTTATCAAAAGCTTTTTCTGCATCGATTGAGAGAATCATATGGTCTTTGTTTTTTAATTTGTTTATGTGCTGGATTACCTTTATAGATTTATGTATATTGAACAAGCCTTGAGACCCTGGGATAAAACCAACTTGCTCATGATGTGTGATTTGTTTGATATGTTGCTGGATTCTGTTTGTTAGAATCTTGTTGAATATTTTTGCATCTATATTCATTAGTGATATTGGTCTATAATTTTCTTTTCTTGTTGGGTCTTTTCCTGGTTTGGGAATCAGGGTGATATTTGTTTCATAGAATGTGTTGAGTAGTCTTCCTTCTTTTTCTACCTTTTGGAACAGGTTGAGTAGTATAGGTACTAATTCCTCTTTAAAGTTTTGGTAGAATTCTGACGTGAAACCATCTGGTCCCGGGATTTTCTTTTTGGGGAGATTTTGCATGGTTGATGATATTTCTGAACTTGATACGGGCCTGTTCAACATTTCCACTTGTTTTTGATTAAATCTTGGAAGGTGACGTGTTTCCAAGTAACGGTCGATTTCCTTCAAATTTTCGTATTTCTGAGAGTATAGTTTCTTGTAATATTCATTAAGGATTTTTTGGATTTCTGAGGAGTCTGTTGTTATTTCATCTGTGTTATTTCTGATTGATGAGATTACAGATTTTACTCTTTTTTTCCTGATTAGGTTGGCCAAAGGTTTATCTATTTTGTTGACCTTTTCAAAAAACCAGCTTTTTGATTTATTGATCTGTTGTATTATTCTTTTGTTTTCAATTTCATTTAGTTCTGCTCTGATTTTGGTTATTTCTTTTCTTTTACTGGATTTGCGGTTGGATTGTTCTTCCATTTCCAGTCTCTTGAGATGTCCAATTAAGTTGCTTACTTCCTCTTTTTCCATTCTCCTGAGGAAGGATTGCAGTGCTATAAATTTCCCTCGTAGAACTGCCTTTGCTGTGTCCCAGAGGTTCTGATAGTTCGTGTTTTCATTGTCGTTTTGTTCCAGAAATTTGGCAATTTCCTTCTTGATCTCATCTCTGACCCAGCTATCATTCAGCATAAGGTTATTTAACTCCATGTTTTTGTATGTGTATGCAGATTCCTGTTGTTACTCATCTCAAGTTTTATTCCATTATGGTCCGAGAAGATGCATGGAATAATTTCTATTCCTTTAAATTTGCTGAGGTTAGACTTGTGACCTAAGATGTGATCGATTTTGGAGTAAGTTCCGTGGGCTGATGAGAAGTATGTGTATTCAGTTTTGTTGGGATGAAATGTTCTGTAGATGTCAGCTAAATCTAAATGCTGGATGGTTAGATTTAAATCTAGAATTTCTTTACTCAGGTTTTTGTTGGAGGATCGATCCAGCACTGCCAAAGCAGTGTTAAAATCTCCGACTATTATAGAGTTGGAGGAAATCAAGTTGCTCATGTCTGTTAGAGTTCCTCTTATAAATTGAGGTGCATTCTGGTTGGGTGCATAGATATTAATAATTGAAATCTCATCATATTGAGTCTTACCCTTAACAAATATGAAGTGACCATTTTTGTCCTTCCTTACTTTTGTTGGTTTAAAGCCTATTGTGTCCACAAATAAAATTGCAACTCCTGCTCTTTTCTGGATACCATTTGCCTAAATTATGGATGACCATCCTTTCACCCTGAGTCTGTATTTGTCTTTTAAGTTAAGATGTGACTCTTGTATGCAACAAATGTCTGGCCTGAGTTTTTGTATCCAGTCAGCTAACCTATGTCTCTTTAGAGGGCAGTTTAAGCCGTTCACATTAATGGAGAGCATTGATAAGTTTGGTGAAATTCGGGGTATTGAGTTTTTTGAAAGTTCAGTGGGCATTTTTAATCCTTCTGCCATTGTGGAAGTTAGAGTTTGATCAGAAGTTTCTGAGTGAGTTTACTTTTGTAGTAGAGGATTGGGTTGGTTATTATGGAGGATAGGTCTGAGAATATCCTGAAGAGCTGGTTTGGTTATGGCAAATTTCTTTAGCATACGTATGTCATTAAAGTATTTAATTTCTCCGTCGTAAATGAAACTCAGTTTAGCTGGGTACAAGATCCGGGGTTGAAAGTTATATTGCTTGAGGAGATTAAATGTTGATGGCCACCCTCTTCTGGCTTGAAAAGTTTCAGCAGAGAGATCTGCAGTCATTCTAATGTTCTTCCCTTTGAAGGTAATAGATTTCTTTCTCCTGGCAGCTTTGAGAATTTTCTCCTTCATATTAACTTTAGTGAAGTTAATTATGATATGCCTGGGGGATGTCTTATTGGGGTTGAGTCATGCTAGGGTTCTGAAGCTATCTGCTATCTGAATTTCAGGTTCTCTAGGCATGTCTGGAAAATTCTCTTTCATAATTTCATGCAGAAGGGCCTCTGCGCCCAGTGAGGCCACTTCATCTGTTTCAGGAATTCCTATGAGACGGATATTTGCCTTCTTCGAGTTATCCCAGAGCTCTCTGAGTGAGTGATCCATTTTTGCTCTCCATTTCTCTTCCTCTTTGAGAGTTTGGGAGCGTTCAAATGCTTTATCTTCGATGTCGGAGATCCTTTCTTCTGCTTGGCCCATTCTGTTACTAAGGGATTCCACTGTATTTTTCATATCTTTGAGGGCTGCAAATTCTTGTTTCAGTGTGTCTAAGTCTTTTGTGGTTGTGTCTTTAAATTCGTTAAATTCTTGAGACAGCTTTTGAATTTCTCCACGAATTCCTAATTCCATTTTGTTAATCTTGTTTGCCATCCAAATTCTGAATTCGATTTCTGACATCTCAGCCAGTTGTTTGTGAATGGGATCTTCAATTACATCTGCCGTATCTTTCCTTGGGGGGGGTTGATCTATTCTGGTTATTCTTGTTACCTGTGTTTTTCTGCTGATTCCGCCCCATGATTGTTTTACTCCCTTTGATTTTCCTCTAGTGTTTTGTCGAGGACCCATACAGTGCTGTGGCCTGAGAAACTGGGGCCCTGTTTGGTGTAGAGGGGCTAAGTGGTTCTGACTTGTTTTCAGCTGGTTTCTATGTGACCCTAGTGAAACAGTTACTCTGGGTTGAAGTATGAGCTGTGGAGAAATACCAGCAATTAAGTCACCCCACCCACCACAGGCAACAAATGGAAAAGGAAAATCAAACCTTCCTACAACCACACACCCAGGGCACCACCTGGATAGTCCCCTGGTGAGTGACTCAGTTCAAAAAGTCCAAGTCCATTTTCTCAGTCAGCAGCTCCTCGGGTGGGAGAGTTCAAGAAGTCCCTGGGAACTGGGTCACAGGGGTCTGGTGGCTGCTCTAAAAGGCTTGCTCCAGTGCTGCGTGGAGTCAGGAAGAACCACCAGTAAATAGATCAGTCTGGGAAGATTGATGCCTCCTTCCCCTCCTCGCAGCTCTGTCACACCCAGTCTCTGCTAGCCGCACAGGGCTGTGACCCAGTCAGTTGTCTGCAGTAAGCAGATACTCCAGGGGTTTGCACCTGCCTAAGTCACAGGGTAGTCTGTGTCTGCTCGACTAGGCCACTATTCTCTGTCTTTATCCAGTAGGGAGTGGTGTGGCCTGTCAACCTCGGGCACTTGATGGAGGCTGGAGGTGTTCACTCAGTTCCAGCCCCACCCTTAGTTTATGTTACTGGGTGAAGGGAACAACATGTGGGAGTTTGTTTCTGACCTTCCCAGATTCCTCTGCAGAGGAGAGGCTGATTTGAGTTCCCAGAACCTGTGTCTCAGGCCCTGTCTTTAGTCCTGCGGGTTTGTATTCGCAGCACGATCAGTTGTTGGCTGTAGCCTCTTGGCCTCCTTTGTCTATGGGCTGGTGATCCCCTAAGGGCCAGGTGCATCTTAGGCTCAGTAGAGCAGTTCTCTGGATCAGCCCTACCCTAGGAGTTTCCCGGCTCTGCGGGTGTGTTTTCTAGTCCCCGTGTTCCACCCAGGTTGGTACCATCTCAGGAAAACCCTTTACTCACGGGGCCTGTGTTTCAGTCCCAGGTCCATTCCATGGTGGTTGCCATCTGAGAAGATGCTCGGCCTCATCTGGTTGCCCAGGAAGACAGGAGGAGAGGCTATGGGATATCTGGGGGTGGGCCTTGTTATTGCTGAAGATGGCTGTTGCTCTGCACCTCGGGGCACCACCGCTCCAGTCTAATTCCCTCTCAGCCGACCGTTGTCTTCTCGCTCCTTTGCTACAGTGTCAGCACTGGCCAGCTGCAGTCCAGGTCCTGTCTATACCTCTTGAGAGTTCACCCAAGAATCTGGACTCCTGAGGGGGCAGGTCTCCAGATCACGGAGTGAGAGAGGAGGGGGGGGTGTTAGGAGCTCAGGGTTACAGGTCATAACACCAAGCTCATTGAGTCCAAATGAACAAATAAACAGATACAAAGGTTACCAGGCACATGGGCCCAAAGATACAGAGATAGACGGAAACACATAAACATACAAGCAATAGCCACGACAACAGCAATATAAGAACAACTGAAATAAAAACAGTGATAATCGTAAACTAATTGAAAGAAAGGAAAAAAAAGAGAAAAAAGTGGTGTTAGAAGGAATGTTAAGTGAGAAGAAAGAAGAAATTAAAATTAGAAGACATAGAAATAAAAAATGTATCTATATAAAATGTAATAATAAAAAATTATCGAAATCTCCTCTAAGAAAATGGTGAGGAAAAATCAGACAGAAAGAAAACAACAGCAAAAAAAAAAAAAACCATGAAAACCAAAAAAAAAAAAAAAAGGCACCAACTGCAAAAATATTCTTGTGGTAGAAATATACCTATAAATGTCTATATGTCTGATGTAGGGATCAACTTTCGTAGGAATATATTCATACTGCGATATACTTTCTGGACACCAGGTGGCGCTGTGAGTGGTTTTGAGACTTATACCTAGTTTATAGTTTATACCGTTACCATGGTAACCACCTTCCATGGCCAATCGCCATTTTGGAGTTTCTGTAAAAGTTTGTCGCCTAAGAATTGTGCAACCTCGGCTGTTCTCCTCGGGACAGCACTTGCGACCGACTCTCCCACTCAGTGCAGGTGTCCACGCTTCCTAAGTTCCTCCACTCTGCTCCCAGGTTCCCCTGCAAACTGGCGACTGCAATCGGCCATAAGGGGAGTGGTGCTGAGTTCCCGCGGTGTCTCCTGTAGCTGGTTCCCGCGGCTTCAGTTGCTCCGTGGCCCCAGAAGCCAAAGCCGGTCCTGGGCTTCAAGCCGTTCCGTGGTTGGCACGCTTGTGGGATTTATTCTGAGTTTTATGGTTCAGAGTTTTGGATGGGCGGCTGCCAGTTCGCTGCACAGTCTGAACTGCCAGCTCCCTCCAACACCTGGGGGAAAGGTGCCTGCCCTTTTGGGTAGTTCAAAATGTCTGTTTCCCAGGCAGGATCCCTTCCCTTCAATTGTCCAACAGTTTGCCCAGCTCCCTGTGGTTTTGAGTGGCTCTCCTTTTGGATGCCTCCCTCAGTTCAGGATTAATTACTTGTCAATTGGATTTTGTCAGCATTTACAAGCTGCTGACCTCCGTGGGGGAGGGGCCTGCTGGCCGGCACGGCCGAGCAGGGAAGATTCTCTACAACAGAGTGTGTCATTTTAAATTAACCCTCATATATAGCAAACTGCCAGTTCGCTGGGCTTCTCCAGCTGTCTGTCCACTCCAATAATCCACAGACAGGGAAGGTCCAGACTGCCTTTCCTCTCACCTGGTGGCTTGGGAGAGGTGGGATACACGTCCGTCCTGTCCGCCATCATGCTCCGCCTCGGAAGACATTATTCTTAGTAAAGCATCACAAGAATGGAGAAGCATGAATCCTATGTACTTAATTTTGATATGAGGACAATTAATGACAATTAAGGTCATTGTGGGGAGGAAAAACAGAGAGAGGGAAGGAGGGAGAGGGGTGGGGATTGGTGTGTGCCACACCTTCTGGGGGCAAGACATGATTGTAAGAGGGACTTTACCTAACAAATGCAATCAGTGTAACCTGGCTTATTGTACCCTCAATGAATCCCCAACAATAAAAAAAAAAAAAAAAATATTTCCAGGTTCTTGATACAGCCCACATAGCTTTTGCTGGTGATTCCTTCCCTGCAGGGCAGGATGTGAGAAAAACCATAAGGAAATTTGGATTTCATAATGCCACTTTTGAAAGAAGGAATAAAAAAGGACCTATATTTATAAAAAAATCTGTTTCCATGGGCCACGCAGCAGAAACGTCTAGGCCTCTCTTTAATAATGGTATTGATGGTGAGAACTTCAGGTCAAAGGAATACTCTCCTGAGGACTAGAGAAAGGGCTTAGTTAGACCAGTGAATGTGGCCACTTTGATGGCTGCCTACAAACAAATACATTTAATATTTTAAGAGGAACTCATTTTAAGTTGTGACAATTTAAATAAACTCATGAAAACACAGTCCAATTATAATAAAGGCAATACATTGTCATAAGGAAATTATAGCCCACAGGTTATAATCCAGTTACCATGTAGAATAGAACATTTGCCTCTCGTGAGGATAGGTGTAAGGGGTGCTAGGATCAGAGGCTAAAGACGTCACGAGTTTCTGTCCATACTATGCACCCATGAAGTCTGTCCTAAAGGAAATAGTTGCATTTGGGAAAGTCTGAGATTGCCCAAGACCCTATTTCTTAGCCTCCAAGTCAAAAGCATATTTTTCTTTCCAGAAGTTGCCCCATGCCTGGCCGGGGTCAGGCTCTCATTTCCAAACACGGAGACCGCTGACCATCTCCAAACTTCACGCATCAGCTAGTTACAAGAAAGCTTTGAAGTGAGGTGGTTTTCTCTTACAATGACAGCTCTTTTTTTTTTTTTTCTGTCTATGTTAAATAATCAGCTGGGGACCTTTAAGCAACTGCATGATGTGGGGCAAATTTCAACCTTTCTGGATCTTTGTTTCTTCCAACATAAATAAGGAGGTGGGCCACGAAGATACTCAGGTGTCTTCTAACATGAACGTCTGGGGTCTGAACTCCTTTCCTTTTCTCCAGTGTCTACCCTGTGCTGTGTGGGCAAAGTACAGACGCACGTGACACTGATGAAGACTCGGATGTTGATTCCTTGTAGCCACCTCTCACGAGGCTAAACTAACCACAGAAGGAACAGGGAATGACACCTGGGGTGGGATTCAGAGACATCCACAGTCCTGGCTCTGACTTGGCAAGTGACCAGCTCCCCAGAGGTTTCCAGTATTCGCGTCTAAGACCAGGAAGTGACTGTGGTTGCAAACTGTTTCTCCTGAGCCCTTTTCCAGATGCCTGGCAGAGGGGAGGGGCACAGTGGGAAGTGGACCCTGGGCTGCTCACGGCCACTGTATGGCTGCTCCTCTGTGTCACACATCAGCCTTTTGTAAAAGAACTGGGTCTAAAGACAAGGCACTGCCATGGATAATTTGGAAGCCACTGGTCTGGGTGATCCAGATTGGACATTTGATGACTCTACTCCCCGGAAGCTATCTTGCCTTGATTGCTAGACTTACACAAATGACAAATGGGTTTAGGTAAATCATTAAAGTCACAAAGCTAAACATGAATCACTGTTACAAAGGATTCCTTGTCTCTCCCCTGCCCCATTTCATCCGGGCTCTCGATGCTGGACTTTAAACTTCCACGTACATTATTCATTCTAGCTCACAAAAGGGGAATCCAGAGAAGTTTGCGGAAAGCAGGATTACTTTTTTCCTGTAATGAAATTCTACTTTCTGACTCAGCGCCGATAGCACAGTGGTTATGGCACAGCCACATACACCGAGAGTGGCAGCCCGGGCCAACTAAACAACCGCAACAAAAAAATAGCTGGGCGTTGTGGCAGGCGCCGGTAGTCCCAGCTACTTGGGAGGCTGAGGCAAAGAATCGCTTAAGCCCAAGAGTTTGAGGTTGCTGTGAGCTGTGATGCCTCGGTAGTGAGGACAACATAGTGAGACTCTATCTCAAAAAAAAAAGAAGAAAAGAAATTATACTGTTCTGTTATTCTGTACTGGCCATGGCAGCTCATGGGTGGCTCTCAGCACTTTAGAAGGTCAAGGTAAGAGGATTCCTTGTACCCAGGACTTCAACCCCAGACTGGGCAATAGTTAGACCCCCATCTCTACATAAAGGAAAAAAAAGTAGGCGGCACGGTGATGCATGTCTGTTATTCCAGCTACTTAGGAGGCTGAGGCTCCTAAGCTCATCTGAATCCAAGAGTTTGAGTTTTCAGTGAGCTAGGCTGATGCCACTGTACTCTAGTCCAGGCAACAGAGTAAGACCTTGTCTAAGGAAAAAAAAAAAAAGAGAGAGAGAGAGATTCTACTACTTTAAAATGTCCAGGGGCTGTTCCTGTGGCTCAGAGGGTAGGGTTCTGGCCCCACATACTGAGGGTGGCGGGTTCAAACCAGCCCCTGGCCAAACTGCAACAACAACAGAAAAATAGCCAGGAGTTGTGGCGGGTGCCTGTAGTTTCAGCTACTCAGGAGACTGAGGCAAGAGAATCGCCTAAGTCCAGGAGTTGGAGGTTGCTGTGAGCCATGTAACACCACGGCACTCTACCGAGGGCAATAAAGTGAGACTCTGTTTCTACAAAAATAAAAATAAAAATAAAATAAAATGTCCAGATAGGGAGTGGAGTATGATAAGTGGGGTCCCCAAATATTGCACAGTAAACAATATTTAGATGTTCTACTGGTCAGCCAGGCTCCTGTAATCCTAACACTCTGGAGGCTGAGGCAGGTGGATTGTTTGAGGTCAGGAGTTGGAGACCAACTAAGCAAGAGCGAGACCTCTGTCTCTACTAAAAATAGAAAACCTAGCTGAGCATTGTAGCGGCACCTGCAGTCCAGCCACTCAAGAGGCTGAGGTGACAGGTTCACTTGAACCTGGGTCTTTGAGGTTGCTGTGAACAAGGCTGATGCCACAGCACTCTAGCTGGGGCAACAGAATAAGACTCTATTTCAACAACAACAACAACAAAAAGGATATTCTAATGGCAATGAATATAAAATAATTAATGTTTTTGCAAAAGGCTTGCTTTATTTGCCAATTAATATGGCGTAGAGTACTTTGAATAAAAGCATGATGGGTTATGAGTCTGAACTGAATTGAATTGAATTGAACGGTGTCCCCTCAAAAGATGTTGCAGTTTTGGCCTCTTCATTCCCTCCCAACCTGGGATTGTGATCTTATTTGGGAAAAGGGTCTTTGAGGAGTTACTCAAGTTAAAATGAGGCCATTAGGGTAGGTCCTGATCCAGGATGACTGGGGATGACTGGGGTCCTTATCAAAGGGGAAATCTAGACAAAGAGGGACCGTGGCACAGAGGTGAAGCCACAAAGAGAACGTCATCCACAGGCTGAAGATCCCTTGAAGCCACCAGAAGCCAGGAGGGTGGAGTGGGTTCTCTCCCACGGTCCTCCAAGGGACAAAGCCCTGACAACACCTCGATGTCAAAATGGAACTGGGAGAGATTAAATTTTTTTCTGTTTGTTCCTTTGGTGTTTTTTGAGACAGGGTCTCACTCTGTTGTAGAAATGAGGGACACAGAAGTGCTGCAGTTTAACATCATACCTTACAACTCTTGACCGAGGCAATCCACCCACATAAATGGGATTCTTATCTAGATGATTGCGGTCAGAAGATACTCCCAGAGTCTTGCCTTGCTTAGTCTCTTTGTAACTAGTGTTGTACGTGATGACCGCTAGGAGACCTAAAAGGAGGTTGAAAGGAAGAGGCAATGAAATGAAAATCACTTTCTATATTAAAGTAAAATGCACACATCTGCTGACAGAGTTCATTTACGAAGACATCAACTTTTAAATTCTGCAAATTTGACCAGCTGATGTTCTGGGCTATTAAAAGACAAGTGAAAAATCTTCTTGACCAAAGTCAATAAATCCAATATACACGTTGATAAATGACAGCAGTACGGGTGTGGAAGAAAACAGAAGGGATTCAATGTTTGATCTCAATTCAGCATTTAATGTTAAATAATGTACGTGGGGGCTGCGCCTGTGGCTCAAGGAGTAGGTCCTGGCCCCATATACTGGAGGTGGCTGGTTCAAACATGGCCCCAGACAAAACTGCAACAACAACAAAAAAATGTAATTGGAAACCACAGCTAATTATTATACTATTCCTCCTGCAAACTGTGAATTTTGTTGCTTAATATACCAAAGACAATGGCTTTCAATTAGAATATTATTTAAGAATGCCTAGGAAACTAAAGTAGAATAAGGATTGCTGCTTTTAGAAGAATTTGACGGGCAGCAGCCAAATCCATTTGGGCACCTACCTTGTTTCCGGTTTCGCTGAAAGGCAATTTTGTACCAGGTCATGTTGTTGTAACATCTGTCTGTAATAAGAGCAAGGGGTCCCGAACCCAGGTAAACAGTAACTTTCACTCTGCTGTGGACCAACTCGATGGATATAGTCTTTCTGTAAAGAAAAGAACACATTTCCCCATGGCTATATCTGGATCCCAGGTGTCCCTTTCCCTTCAAGTCAGGAATGGCAGAAACCCAAAATCAAACTCAGAAAACTGGATCTGGCCCCATCACCAGACGTCTATGCTATAAAACTAAAAATGTCCATGAAGGTTTTCTGGAATACTACACAAATAATTATGAAAACATCCTAGTTGCTATGAAAATCTACACAAATAAGAATGAAACCATCTTCGTTGCTATGAAAATTTACACTAATAAGAATGAAACCACTCTTGTTGCTATGAAAATCTATGCAAATAAGAATGAAACCATCCTCATTGCTATGAAAATCTACAATTTTCATAAGAGAAGTGGTATCTCTTTGGATCTTTTTTATTCAGACTGATAAATGGGCCAGTCCTAAAAAATAAAAGTAGAGGACGGAGAGATGGAAATTACCAGCACATGAGAGGAAGGTGGGATCATGACATTCCTATGAGTGCAATTTAAATAAGGTCCCTGTGGTTGCAGTGAACATAGAACAAAACATATTATTTGAACTCAAAACTTAATAACAAATGTTTAACTGATATGTGTAATGACTGGAAGACTGGTTTCCACTTGGTGCTCTTTTATACATCCCAAAGGTTCTTTTTCTTTCTTTTTTTTGGCCAGGGCTGGGTTTGAACCCGCCACCTCTGGCATATGGGGCTGGCGCCCTACTCCTTTGAGCCACAGGTGCCGCCCAGTCCCAAAGGTTCTATAGCAGTGGTTCTCAACCTATGGGTTGAGACCCCTTGGGACTGTATTAAAGGTTCGCAGCATTAGGAAGGTTGAGAAGCTCTGTTCTACAGTAAATTCATATTAACATAATAAATAAATGATGCAAAATGGGGATATTGTATGACATACATACCTATATATTAGTATATGTTCATAAACTTGCATGGCGTACAAATGTATGATTTAATTAGAAAATCCTCACTAAACAAAAGTAAATTCATAGCAATACAAACGTGTGTACATGGGAGGGCTTTGTGCCCAGACAGACTCTTACTGTGCGGTTGGAAGCCAGGTAGAGAAGAAGTCCATTGGGTGAAAAGGTACTGAAGAGCATTATTATCTGAGTCACAGTCGCCCGAAGCGTTTTCTCCACAAGAGAGTACCCACTCCCATCAAAATGGAAGGAAGAGTCTTCATTCTGGGAGCTGCAAAGCAGAAGAGACAAGATACAATCCATTTTCAAGACAGTTAAGAGAACAAACAATAGGTTTATTGATTTCTCCCTCACAAAATTTACGGTAGAGCTATTAGTCATAAATTGATAACATTAATACTTTGATCACATTAATTAGGGAAACCAGCATACATTAGAACCTCTTGAAGTTGACCACTCAAGGGAGTGTAACAAATTGGTCAACATACAGAGGTGGTCACCATAAGAAACTAGGCCTACTATACTGATATGTACATGTGGGGCATGTCCTGTGGTCCACCACCTCCCTACACTGACCACTCCCTTAAGTTGCCCTAATTTTCATACACCAGACATGCATCACAAGTACTCAATGTATAACAGGCCTAGGTCTTTATGTTGACCACCTCCGTATGTTGACGTGTTTGGTGCAGCCCCTTGAGTGGTCAACTTACAGAAGTTCTACTACCACATGCTTGCCTCAAGTTTAAGCCAGTTGCTTTATAAGGAAAAGCAAGTTAATGTAGGCAGTGTTCACTCTACTAAGAAGAAAGTTTTTCACAGGAGGATAATGCTATAAATATTTCTACTTATTTAGATTTGTTTGTTTGTTCTAGTTTTCTTCAATGTAACTATCTTTTCTTAATTCCAGTGCCCTCAACAGAACAATTTTTATATTGGCATTTATCATCTTGTGCCGTTTTATTTTTTAACTCACTTCATTTATTTATTTAGAGACAGAGACTCACTCTTTCCCCAAGCTAGATTGCCCTGGAAATACTTTAGCATACAACAATCTCAAACTCCTGTACTTAAGTGATCCTCCTGCCTCAGCCTCTCCAGTAGCTGTGACTACTGGCTTCTGCCATCATGCCTGGCTAATTTTTCTATTTTTAGAAAAGGCAGGGTTTCTTCTTACTCAGGCCGGTCTTGAACTCCTAAGCTCAAGGGATCCTCCCACCTCAGCCTACCGGAGTGCTAGAATTGTAGGTGGGAGCCACCACGCCCAGCCACCCTCTGCTGGTTTTAACTAATACATCAGGTAAAATAGTATTATATGGAAAACAAACATGTACCAGAAGGATCATTAAAAAAATCATTGAGGCTTTGCACCCGTAGTGCAGTGGTTACGTCACCAGCCACATACACCGACATTGGCGGTTTCGAACTTGGCCTGGGCCAGGTGGACAACAATGACAACTGCAACAACAACAAAATGGCTGGGTGTTGTGGCGGCGCCTGAAGTCCCAGATACTCGGGAGGCTGAGGCAAGAGTTTGAGTGTGACGCCACAGCACTCTACCAAGGGCAAGATAGTGAGACTCTCTCAAAAGAAAACAAGAAAAAATCATGGATATCCTCAAAAATCTGCCTGATGAGTTTAAAAACCTGCTTTACTTTGTAGGGTGAATGTATGGCTTACACAGACCTGCACCGGAGGGCCAGGGCACTGCTCAGATAAGTGTGTTCCACACCAGACCTGCACCGAGGGCCAGGGCACTGCTCAGGTAAGCATGTTCCACACCAGACCTGCACCGGAGGGCCAGGGCAATGCTCAGTTAAGTGTGTTCCCTGGTCTACCTCCTATACTTCAAAAGGCTGACTGGACTCACTGTTCATTTAGAGTAATTCATCTGGGACACAACATAGTTATGTTTTAAAAATAATTTTTTGGACTGTAACATAGGGCTTGAGAGTAAAATTAGATTAGGATGGTTTGGGGGTAAGAATTCACCTTCTCCCTAAGTGAAGGTGTAACAACCAAACCCAGTGCCTCATGTCCCAGCAAGACAGGACATCCAGTGAGAAGAAAGAGTCCCCAAGCTGAGGAAACAAAACAAAATAAAGAACAGCAGTGCTTTGTAAGCCTGAAGTTTCACATTTACAGCTACCTGCATTCTTGCTTTTTCAAAAACTTCCATCATGTGATCTCTTTTAGGAGGTGTAATTCCCAGGAAATACACTCTGCATAAATTCTTAAAACAGTGTGGTTTGATTCTGAAGTTTTTGTGCTAAAACCTTTGGCTGCAGTCACAGACTCCAGAACCAGATGCCTGGAGTTCAAATCCCAGTTTCCCAATTTACTAGCTGTGAGAACTCAGAAAAGTTACTTAACCAGTGTCCCATTCTCTTCATCTGTAAAATTTCTAATAATAGAACCTCTCTGGGAGTGCTATGCATGAGTTAGAATACATAAAGTTCTTGAACCGGTGCCTGGCCCCCAGCAGATGCTCACACTACATGAGCTCTTCTGACTCTGCTGTGTTCCGAGCTCCTCCCTACACTCCCTTCATCAGGCCTATTAAAAGCTGAGACACCTCAAAGATTACATGCCTTGCCACAGACACACCCCAAGAAACTGAAGTTTCAAAGAAAACTCTGGATATCTGTCTTGTCCCTGTGCAGACACCTTCTCTCCCAGACCCTGAAAGCAATCTTTTCTCAGGAAGGTGAGTCCTGAGCCCTTCCCTCACCAGGGCCTGTTCAAGCCAGGCAGCTGTGCAGGATGAATTCACATAAAATGATGACTGATGAGACTGTCTGCAGGCTCGTTCCCCTGGGGGCAGTGTCATGTTTCTGGGGCCTCCCCACGTCCCCAGGTTCTCAGGGGCTACTGCAGGATTTTGTTCTATGACCAGAGGCTCATATGAGTCTCCAGTTAGCCCCGGGGCCTGTACCCAAGGGGGCCATAGGAAGATGGCTCCAGCCTTGTGCCCAGTTGAGGGACACAAGACAGCACTTTGTGGATAGCTCTGTTTTTCAATTTGGAAATGCCCCCATTATTCTGAGGGCACATGTGGGAGCCACATAGTCAGCAAACCCAGCTATTAGTCCTGTGAGTCTGGAGGACTCACCAGCACTCCCTAATCTCCAGCTTGTCATTCCTGAGATTCAGATAATCCTGTGTTGACCTTAGAGCAAGTGTGTGGGGGTGATGTGGGGTGTGAGATAATCCTGGGCCTTGTGTTCAGGCCGCTGCCTCTGCTGCCCTTCACACACCTTGGCACAGCCCCTCACAGCTGCTTTTTGTATACAGGCCATTTCCCTAACCATAAGCTATCCCAGGAGACAGACTGTGTGGCTGATGTAGACTCAGCCAGTGCCTAAGAAAAGGCCCTGGTCCAAGGTCAGCTGGTGGCCAACACTGTCACCACAGCCACTCTTAAGTAATGCAAGGATTGTGCCCATTAACTAAATAAAAGAGTTTTTCTATATTCATTTTAATGAGAACTGTTAGAATTAGTGATTAATTTTATAATATCCTTTTAGAATTTAAGGGATTGTTCACAATTATAAACAGTGATCCCACATAAAGAAGTGTAAAAATGTAGTCAAGGAGGAATAAAAAAGAAATCAGCATGTTGACTTGCTATGTGAGTTACACTTATGGGTTAACACTCATAAACTTTTTTTTTTTTTGTTAGAGACAGAGTCTCACTTTGTCACCCTCAGTTGAGTGCTGTGGCATCTCAGCTCACAACAAGTTCCAACTCCTGTGCTTAGGTGATTCTCTTGCCTCAGCCTCCCGAGTAGCTGGAACTACAGGTGCCCACCACAATGCCCGGCTATTTTTTTGTTGCGGTTTGACCGGGCTGGGTTTGAACCGGCCACCCTCGTTATATGGGGCCAGTGCCTTGCCCATTGAGCCACAGGCGCTGCCCCACTCATAAATTTTTTAAAAAATCTAAAGGATATCAATGGAGCACCCTCATGATTTCATAATGGTAAATTACACAAAGAGGAAAAATGCAAAATGAATTCTAATCACAGTCAGCCAAAGTGAATTATTATTAAAATTAGGTTGTTATTCCTTCTAAATTTTTTGCCTAAGGTCAGGGGAAGGGGGTGGGGTTTATAATGAAGACAGCTCAATCCATTCACAAACAGACTCAAAGCCAGCCATCTGTGTCTATGTCAGTACCTGCTAAAGTATTTTCTGCATGCTCCTTTTAAAAAAGGGTTCAGGGTCGATTCATTTGGAAAATTCTGCAACTCCACCTTCTCCTCAGGACTGAGTTACCATGCATATTAGCACACCAATGATAAATACAGGCTCAGATAGCCTTGCAGCAAAAAAAGTTTAATTTTCTAACTTAGTGCTTCCAAAACATTCATGATCAGGATATCTATTATAGGCTATCTATTCATGTCCTACCAAACTGGTATTCTTTACAAATACCAATTACCGGAAATGTTGGCCAATAAACACAAGAATAGCCTGCTGACTTGTTCAGTCTGCAGAAAAGCGCAATTCACTAAGCCCTAGTTTTCTTTTTTTTTTCTTATTTCTACTTTATTCTTTAATATTTCTTTTTAGTAATCTCTGTAATTTTAAAGAGACCTTTGAACATTTTGTTGTTTTTTTCCAAAGACCTGGTTCTTGGATGTATTTTTTTTTATTAAATCATAACTGTATACATTGATATGATCATGGGGCATCATACACTTGCTTCATAAACCATTTGACACATCAATCCTGTAATTCCTCTGCTGGGCATATACCCAGAAGAACAAAAATCACAACATAACAAAGATATTTGTACCAGAATGTTTATTGCAGCCCAATTCATAATAGCTAAGTCATGGAAAAAGCCCAAGTGCCCATCAATCCACGAATGGATTAATAAATTGTGGTATATGTATACCATGGAATACTATGCAGCCTTAAAGAAAGATGGAGACTTTACCTCTTTCATGTTTACATGGATGGAGCTGGAACATATTCTTCTTAGTAAAGTATCCCAAGAATGGAAGAAAAAGTACCCAATGTACACAGCCCTACTATGAAACTAATTTGGGACTCTCACATGAAAGCTATAACCCAGCTACAACTTAACAATAGGGGGAAGTGGGAAGGGGGAGTGGGTAGAGGGAGGGGGATCGGTGGGATCACACCTGTGGTGCATCTTACAGGGGTATTTGCGAAACTTGGTAAATGTAGAATGTAAATGTTTTGGCACAGTAACTGAGATAACGCCAGAAAGTCTATGTTAACCACTGTGATAAAAATGTGTCAAATGGTTTATGAAGCCCTAGTTTTCTTGAGCTGATAAGTCTCTGTGGTCCACCAGCTGAGTGTGGCAGCTGCCCTCTATCCACAAGCCAGGCCGTGTGTTATCAGGAGGACACAGCATGTCAGGCTCCCTCCTCCTCCTCCTCATCAGTCAAAGGTCCTGGGTGGGTGGGAATCTGTGGGGCAGGTGTCTCAATGAGAACAAAACTGACCACACAGAAAACTGACTTCCTCCTTCCAACAAAAGACAAGGAGCCAGCAACCATCACCTTCACTCAGGGCTGTAACTGGAGGTCAGGGGATTCAAAATAACCCTGAAGATGACAATGAAAATAGGGGACATTGTAACAGCTAAAGTAGGGGGACATTTTCCAGATTAGAAACATTAAAATGTTCTGATTAGGAAACTGCTGTTAACAATTTTCCTTTCTAACCGTGAGGTTTCAGCAGGGGTGGGAAACCTGCAACCTTAGGGAAACTTGTGGCCTTCTAGATCCTTAAGTGTGGCCTTTGGACTGAATCCAAATTCTACAGAACAAATCCTTTAATTAAAAGGGCTGCAGCAGGGAAAGATGATGCTTTTCTTAACTCCTTTGGTGCTTAAAAACAATCATGAAATCAGAAGGCTATAGGGTGGGGTTGGGGCATTTTTCACGTTACAATTACTAAATTGCTGGAGAGTTCCTTGGTAGGAACTCTGTGTAAGAAAAAAGAGACAGAGTCTCACTATGTCCCCCTCAGTAGAGTGCTGTTGCATCACAGCTCACAGCAACCTCAAACTCTTGGGCTTAAAATGCCCGGCAGTTTTTCTATTTTTAGTAGAAATGAGGTCTCCCTGCTGCTTGGGCTGATCTCCAACTCCTGAGCTCAGGCGATCCATCCACTTGGCCTCCCAGAGTGCTAGGATTACAGGTGTGAGCCAACTCAAGTTGCTTTTAACTGATCTTGTCACACTTGCTGTTAATTACAGATATTTATCTGAACAGAGCAGCCCCTTAGATGAGAGAACTTAGATGTTACAATTCTCTAATAGCAAAAGACAATTTATTGTCTTAATTATTACAGTGCTAGAAAGCAGACCTTACTTACTTAAGGGACTATAGCTACTTTATTACAAAATAACAGGGCAGGTATTGAGCTTGGTGAGATTGAGTTATTAAATGCCTCCTATTATATTAATATGTGAAAAAAGATGTTCTCCACTTACAAATGCATTTCATTTCTAGAATTATACAACTTGGTTAGTAATAGGAAAGTATTTATCTGTAAAAATTGTGTACACAAATACCCCTCATTCTTGGAGGAATAGTGTTTTTTTTTTTTTTGAGACAGCCTCAAGCTATCGCCCTGGGTAGAGTGCCGTGGCCTCACAATTCACAGCAACCTCCAACTCCCGGGCTGAAGCGATTCTCTTGCCTCCACCTCCCAAGTAGCTAGGACTGCAGGTGCCTTCCACAATGCCTGGCTATTTTTTGGTTGCAGCCATCCTTGTTGTTTGGTGGGCCCAGGCTGGATTCAAACCTGCCAGCTCAGATATATGTGGCCGGCGCCTTAGCTGCTTGAGCCATAAGCACCAAGCCTCTTGGAGGTATTTTCAAAACAAAAATGTACAGTGATTTCCCCACAATTTAACTGTGGCTCATTGAGACAGAGGTTGTTTGAAGAAAAGTCTGAAGCTTTTAGAGTCTATGATCCACAAACAAAGCATATGGTACACATACAAGATGCAGCAAAAAGAGCACTTCTTTTTAAAGAGTTAAAAATTATGCCCAAGAGATAATCTATTTCATATCCTTTGCAATAAAATAAACAATAGCACAAACCCTCTGATGTGCATTAAGTTTTTTCCACAGCCCTCAGATGTTAACAGAATGACACATCACGTGTAAAATTGTGGTGACATCTCACCTTCCAAAGCAGCCGTGACATTTACCCTCCCTTTCTAGGTGGTTCCACAGGCTGATGGATTTTCCATTTAAGAAAGCTTCTCCCATGCAGTCTCTGAAATGGTTACCTTCACGACAGGAGATTTCTGATGTAAGGAAACAAACACATAAGCTACATTTAGTTTACTTGATGAAGTGAAAAAAATACTCCCAGAGCACAAAACTCCCTGAGAACGCAAATGGAACAAATTTAAATTTTGAGAGAGTAACATTCAGAAAAACGGCCAGTTTGTAATCACTGGATTTCCTTTTAGTTATGAAGTGGGATTTTAGAATGAGCAGGAACTAGACAGGATCTTAAGGATCATCTTGGTTACTGCTGGAGAAAGCTTCTTTTACATATGAGGAAACTGAGACCCGGGGGATGTGGTTGGTCTGCTGAGGGTCCCCTACACGATTCCAGGTCCAAGGAGCTCAACTGCATTTAACAGGGGAGGGTTAACAGATGAAATAAACATGGTAGGCCCCTTTGCTAAGCACCAATCAGTATCAGTCAACCATTAGCTAAAGAAACTTTATAGAAATTAACACGGAATATTGAATTTCCTGTTTTGCCATTAGAAAAGAAACCCAAAACAACAAAATGAGCCATTGGCTTCCTGTCATTGATTACATCATTGAACAAGCACCAGCCTAGGTCTGCAGGTGAGTTGTTACAAAGCAAAACAATAGAAGTAGAAAAATCTTCATCTGCCTGGACCTACTCAACAATTTAAAATATTAATTTTGTAGATGGGTAAAGTCAGCCAATCGGTCCTGTTCAGATCAACTTTCAGAACGTTACCTTGATTTGTCCTCCTAGTCCTCCAACGAACATGAGTGTTGAATTGTTTATATGCAGAACCTTGGCTGTTCCAGGGGATTTACTTGTTTTTGATGGTGGCTTTTGATTTGAGCTCATTTCCTTTACACTCAGTGAGACAATGTTTACAAATGTAAGGGTCACAAAGAATCATAAAAAGAACTTTCAATGGTAAGAATGATGTGTGTGTCACTGAATAATCTGACACTTCCCTTTTCCTTCTACAGATTAAAGTCGCCGTGTCTGCGGACAGAGACTGCGTCAGGATTATTCAGTGACACACACAGCAAGCAGCAGGTCCAAAGTGCTATCCTATAATGAATTTTCCATGTGGGGCAGGCTGCTTCTCTTGATAATGCACACTACTTTGTGTTTCAAAAAGTGAGCAATCAGATGATGGTAAGAATGATTTTGTTTGGTAACATGTTTACATATGGGAAAATCCTCTTTTAATAGGGTATCATAGGAAACTGTCTCACTCACATGAGATTTAATTCTTTAAGGACAAGGAACTTATCACGTTGAAATCTTTCCACCTGAACAAAGAGGATATGTGATGATCATCTGGTAAATTGAGAGGCTCATTTGACAAATATTTATAGAGCAATTACTGCACTTGCCACATTATTTCTTGGATTAGTAATGATTTGCATATGTATCTTACATTAACCTTAAAGATTCTAAGTTGGCATTAACTTTTGCATTCAGAGCCATCCTTTGGGCTGACATTTGTTTGTTTTTGCCACTGTAACTGAAGCAAATGGAAGCCAGAGGTCATGGAAACCCACATTTCTTTTCTGATAGTGAGGGCAGTGAGGAGGGGTCACAGAACGCCCAGAAAATCCCCTCCCCCAGAACACAGCCAGCACATGTCCTAAGGGTGGCTGTAAAAACTCTCCTCAGCTTTGAACTTCTCCAGATGCCCAGCAGCTTACGAATTTAGTGACCTGGATTTGTACGACATTTGTGGGTCTACAAACTGTCTCCTCAGACTCCTTTAGAGGACGAGGCCAAAGCCGCACAGACGTTCTGAAGAGTATTGTGATTATTAAAACTAAGTTGGTAGAATGAAGAAGCAGCACCATATAAAACCAATGAAACTCAGAGGGTCGGTAACACTTGTATCACCGCGTTCTGTTTCCTCGAGGCTGATGTAGCCGTAAATCTAGGCCTACCAATAGCTCTCCATAAAGACATGGAGGTTTCTTGGCTGATGATGTTTGGAAACATGCTAATAAAAAGCAAATCTCAAAGAAAATGAGTTGGGTCACTGGTTTAAATACACCAAGATGAGGCTGTGAGGACCTGGGGTTACTAGGACCTGGTGTGCAGGAATTCTGGGGATGGGGCGCGACCCAGCCAGGCTGCCAAGAGCCAGGGATACAGAGAGCCCGGGGCCCCGACTCACAGAAGCTGCTTGTTTCCGGGCCTGGCTGATCAGCAGTTTAATTTCGGAAAGGTTTCTGTTCAGATTCTCTTCTAAAATCTTCAAAGGTTTCAACTGATCAAATAGAAGGTTGGCTTGTGTTTCCACATCTTTTTTCTTTCCACTAACAGAGCTGGCAAATGCAACAGGGCAAGGGGTGAAAGGGAAGGAGGAGAGGGGGAGAAACAAGATAGTGAACTGTTCATCACTAATGCACCAGGAAAACAGAATATCCTAATAATCATTCTGTGAATTATTGGTAAATATTTGAAAAATGCACCAGTAGCATGCATTTACCCAAGGCTCTTCTTTATAAATGCTAATCCTATGTTAGCACATTTTTCCTTTTAAGGACGGTTATGAGCAAGGCCCCGTTGCATGTTGAGTGAGCACGATGCAGATTTAAAAACTGCGAGGAAGGGCCAGGTGCCGTGGTGGCTCATGCCTGTAATCCCAGCACTGTAGAGGCGGGTGGATGGCTAGAGCTCAGGAGTTCAAGACCAGCCTGAGCAAGAGTTGAGACCTAGCTACCAAAACCAGAAAAATTAGACAGGAGATATGGTGGGCACCTGTAGTTCAACTACTCAGGAATCTGAGGTTAGAGGATCGCTTAAGCCCAGGAGTTTGAGGTTGTCATGAACTATGACCCCACAGCATTCTAACACCCATGGTGACACAGCGAGACTCTGTCTCAATAAAAACCCCCAAAAGACCCTCCAAGGAAGGACACTGACGTACTGGTCAGGTTCGAGTCATGCAGGAGCTTGTTTGTCTCTCGCAATGTGGCGTTGACCCCGGACAGGCCAGTCGACGTGTCGAGCAGCTTCCAGCTCAACCCCCTGCCACATCTGCCAGCGTGCTCACAGCGCTCCTGTTTACAGATGTGGCCAGCTCTTTAGTTCTGGCTCCTTGGTGTCCCACATCTAAAATAAATATATACGTGAGCACTCTGCTGATTACACACAGGGAAAAGAATAAAAATGTGACAAATACAACTTTACAGAAAAATATGTTATGGTAGTTTACTGATTGTTGAATACAAACTGAGCCTTCTTTGCTTTTTTTTCTTTTGGGCAGTGGTCAATGGTCTACAGAGCTTCTTGTTTTCCATGGAAATACACCTGCATATAACATGCTCTACTACTTCTTTGTAAAAGAAAATAAAAACCTCAATGTCACCTCCCCACCAGCCCCTACAACTAAAGTCTGTTTGATTCTGTGCTAAAAATGAACTACAAGTTTATCTGCACAGGGAGAAGACTAGAGAGAAGAAGGATCAGACTTGCTTCCTGAAATTAACATTCTTACTAAAATTAACAGAAAAATATCAATAACAGAAAATTATCTAACTCATACTTTCTCAGTAAGGGATCAATCATATTACCCATGCCCCTCCCGCTCTCCCTTGCTGACAGGCACGGGGTGGGGGGGGGTGTCTCTGTTTTCACAACATCTGGGAAGAGCTAAACAGAAAGAAAAGAAATGTGCATTTTTAGACCTACTGACTTGAAACTACTTTTGAAATTCTGTTTTACAGCCTCCAACAGCTCCTGGACAGACAGCTTAGGTGTGAGCTCCTACTCAAAAAAACAAACAAAAAAAACCACCAAAAACCCCCTACCACTACCTCTGGGGCAGAATTACTAAGATCACAACCACAACTGACAAACCTGTCCTTCCCTCTGCTGGGGGCCTGCCGCTAGGACGAGGGACGGAGCCGATGCTGGGTCCACAGCAGCCTGCGGATTCAGCTACAGCCATAAATCTTCTTCACCCGCTTTACAACAACTGAAGAAAAAGCCAGAATTCCTGGTTATCTCAGCCAACAATATCTCTCTGTCTTTCACTGTGTTGGCTATTTTTCCTGTCTACATAAAGTAAAATAAACTTTTTCTTCTTTCTATCCTGATCTTTGTCTGGAGAAATCATTCTCAAAACCGGCCTGCTCTAGAGCAAGGACATGTGTGGAACCGAGGCTTCCTTCACTCCCTCCCTCTTCTCATAGCTCCCTTGTCCTGCGTAAAAGGTACATATTCCTGGGTGTCACAAGAATGTGACTACTTTGTCTCACTACAGCTGCCCCCTCCCCACTTTTTTTTAATGCCCTACTCCCCTTTAAATCCTGAAAACTCCAAATTCCACTTTGGAAAAATAGCCACAAATCTAGAGGTGGTCTGTGTTTGTCCCAGGCATGTCTTCAACTTGGGCTTGAAAAGCCTCCATTGATTGGGATTTGTGCTTCAGTCACTTATTTGGATTCAATACTCTTTCAGGGACAAATTAAATATATATATACACATATATATATATATATTTTTTGTTTTTTTTTTTGAAGACCAAGTCTTACTTTGTCATCCTTGGTAGAGTGCTGGGGCATCTTAGCTCACAGTAACCTCAGATTCCTGGGCTCAAGTGATTCTCTTGCCTCAGCCTCCCAAGTAGCTGGGACGTGCCCACCACAATGCCCGGCTATTTTTAGAGACGGGGTCTTGCTCTGGCTCAGGCTGGTCTTGAACTTGTGAGCTCAGGCCATACACCCGCCTCAGCCTCCCAGAGTGTTGGAATTACAGGAGTGAGCCACCACACTTGGCCTAAATTAAATAATTTTTGATCCCAATTCTTTGGAATATGATTTCAATATACAATGAGATCATGAAAAGTATGGGCTAATAACCCCACGCTTGGTGTCTTATATATTAATAAGCTAAATTTCTTTACTTGTTTTCTTTTATCACCCCTTGTTGCCACAATTAAACACATTCTCCACCTCAATTCGTATCTGGTTAAGACAGCTTTGTAAAGAAAGTCTGCAGTCAAGAAGGACTTAGGATAGAGGACTGGCCTTTGCCCACAGCATCAACTGGATGCAGAAATAATAGCAGAACAAAGACTAAATACCCATTCAAGGTAAACTGGAATCAGCTGTACTAAAAAAATCTGGGTAAGGATTTTTTTTAAAGCACTATTAATTTTTAAAGTGTTTTATCACAAATAAGGTGAAACATTAACAATAGAAGAAGTCAGATAAAGGGTATACAAAATGGCCTTTTTATCCTCCTTGCAATTTTTCTTTTAGTGTGAAATTATCTCCAAATGAAAAGTAATTAAATTGTTTAATTAAAATATTAGGTCAGGCACACTGGGTCACACCTGTAATCCTAGCATTCTGGGAGGCTGAGGCAGGTGGATTGCTTGAACTCAGGAGTTCAAGACGAGCCAGACAAAGAGAAAGACCCCATCTCTACTAAAAATAGAAAACTTAGCTGAGTATCATGGCAGTATTCTGTAGATGCAGCTATTTGGGAGGCTGAGGTAAAATGACTGCTTGAGTCCAAGAGTTTGAGGTTGCTGTGAGCTACGATACCTCAGCACTCTAGCCTGAGGCAACAGAGTGAGGCTCTATCTCAAAAATATATAGAGATCTACACCATATTATCCTTTAAAAAAAAGGAAAGGAAAAATGCACTTCCAGATCAGAAAATCCTCTATTGATTCAAAGTAAGAGATAATTCCAGGGCTCCCAGCACATCTCTGCTGGACACGCTCAGACTATGTCAGAAACTTAGCAGGCACACCTGGGAGCAGAGCTTCTGCACCTTGTTAAGACTTTCAAAAAATGCGTAGGAAGAACCAAGGAGAAGTTTGAAGTGGTATAAATAATGAACTGCAGCACAAATCATTCGTATTACACTTAAAAAACTATTCTACTTAAAATGCTAATGAATACTGCATTACCAAACCATCAATATGAAGGTGATGGGTGGGCCTATTTCAGAATGTTTGATTGCCTCATGAAGGAAGATGACCAAGTCAGAATTCTTCCACTTACTACATGTATAATAAACCTGGCATTTTCTCTTCAGGCAGGTAAAGGGCAATCTGGCTTCCTTCCTTACTCATGTTTTTGGATGCCTCTTCTTTTATCGAAGTGCTATGTCAAGCTCATTTCAAAAATAATCAATTAAGATGGCTCTATAAAGTCTCTGTTCTAATATTCTACTATGTCAGTGTAAATGTTCTGAAGTTATTTAAAAAGAAAGACCCGGTGATCTTCACTTCTCAATCATATTCCTTTACAGATAAAACCTTTATCAGTCTTGGTCTGATTTTCCAGTGGGGACTCTGGTTGGACTGACTGAGGCAGGCCTGCCTGTGCTCCTGTGTGGTGCTCTTACAAGGAGAAGACATTGTTAGATCCATAAACTCCTTTCTACTTACCTTCAGGAATTGCTCTATGTATCGAGAGTGATTCATTGGTCTGCCTGGTAATTTTATCAGCGTTCTTTTGAAATGTTTGCTGTATTTCTCAATTTACTCAGTTCCAATGCAATACCTATTTAAAGAGAATTGGGTGGAAATGTTCTCTTTTAGGTTAGCCTACTAAAAAGTTGCCTAGGAAACAGCTTTCTTTATCACTTCTGACCCATCTACTGAATCAATAGCTTAATATGGAGAATCGCAATATGGAAAGTTTTCCAGCAAGACTTAGCACCATCCATGATGGAGAGTAAGAGTGTGTTTTTAGCCAGCTTGGTCTTTTTTTCCACTTTGCTTATTGCACTTTCTCACTGATATTTCTTCTTAAATTTCATCCTCAGTTTTGAGCTAATAAAATGAAGAACTGTGTTTAAATCACGCAGTGTTAACCAGACTCACCAGCTCCCTGTTCACACTTTATCATGGTCACCTTTCTCCTCTGGGCTATGAACCCCAAACATGGGATTCTATCGGGAGCTCCTTGTCCTCCCTCTACTTCCCTGGCCATCCCGCTGTCCCTTCCGGACACCCAACTAGGACTCAACTCAACATCCTTCTCAAGTTTGGTAAAAGATTTTACTTTTAAAATTTCTTCTTTTTTTTTTTTTCTTGTGGTTTTTGGCCGGGGCTGGGTTTGAACCCGCCACCTACGGCATATGGGACCGGCGCTCTACTCCTTGAGCCACAGGCGCCGCCACTTTTAAAATTTCTGTTCATAATATACAATCACATTTACATTTTGAACACAAGGTTAATGTAATTTCTTTCTTTTTTTTTTCTTTGGAAACAGAGTCTCACTATGTTGCCCTCAGTAGAGTGTTATAACATCACAGCTCACAGCAAACTCAAACTCTTGGGCTTAGCGATTCTCTTGCTTCCCAGGTAGCTGGGACTACAGGTGCCTGCCACAATGCCTGGCTATTTTTTTGATCCAGTTGTCATGTCACTCAACCCAGGTCAACAGAGTTAAGACTGTCCAAAAAAATAAATATATAATGGTACAGGGCACAGTGACTCACTGTGCTAGTAATCTTAGCACTGTGGAAGGCCAAATCAGGTCGATTGCCTGAGCTCAGGAGTTTGAGACTAGCCTGAGCTAGAGCAAGACCCCATTTCTAGTCCCTGTGGCTCAGCGGGTAGGGTGCTGGCCCCAAATACCAAGGTGGTAGGTTCAAGCCCAGCCCTGGTCAGCTAAAAAAAAACAGCAATGACGACTACAATGGAAAAAAAAAAAAAGGCGGGGCATTGTGGCGGGCTCCTGTAGTCCCAACTACTTGGGAGGCTGTGGCAAGAGAATCACTTAAGCCCAAAAGTTGGAGGTTGGAGGTTGCTGTGAGCTGTGACCCCATGACACTCTACTGAGGGTGACAAAGTGGGACTCTGTCTCAAAAAAAAAAAAAAAGACCCCATTTCTAAAAACAGCTGGGCATTGTGCCGGGCACCTATAGTCCCAGCTATTTGGGAGACTGAGGCAAGAGGATCACTTGAGCCCAGGAGTTTGAGGTTGCCATGAGCTGTGATGTCACAGCACTCTACTGAGGGTGACAAAGTGAGACTCTGTTTAAAAAGAAAAAGAAAGAAAGAAAGAAAAACAGAAAGAAAGAAAAATATACAAGTAAGGTAAGTTAGTGTTGGGGTTCAAAGTTTTAAGAAGCTAAAGATGATGTTGACACAGGAGAATCTGATTGCCAGTTCTAACTATGCAGGATGGAACATGTCAGACTCACCTCAAACTCTCTCAGGTTGGCGCTGGCCACGAGCAGCAGACGGTCGCTTTCCTGGCTCTTTCCCTCTGCGTCCTTCACTAGTGTCTTGGCCGCCTGCAGCTGTCCACTGTGCTCAGCCAGGAGCCGGCTTGCTATTTCTTTCAACACTTCCAACTCTTCCTGTGGCTTCTGGTATGCTTTCTGAATTTATGACAGTAAGTCTTGAGCAGCCCTGATAAATGTGAATAGTCCCCACAGTAAGCAAATGAACAGCAAAACTTGTTCTTTCACATGACAGCAGAAGGAATTTTTACATATTCATACCATGTTTCTCCCTGAAATCGTGACACAGCATAACTGTTTAAGCATGGAAACTATTTTTCCAAGATAGCTACAGATATAGAAGATTTACACTTTATCCTTAACAAATTACTTTTATTCACAAAATTCCTAACACATTTTAGTAATGGAATCGAAATACATAGTCTCAGTGAATCTGGATTTAGAAAATTAGGACTACAATCTGTGTTAATGTTAGGAACTGCAATCTTTCATCAGAATACGATCAGAGATTAACAGGAGGCTAATCAGTGATTTGCTGTGAATTCACCAGTTTATTTATATGATATAAACGGTTTTCTATATCTACTTAAGAAACAGATTTTATAAAAACTTTCAAATTCAAATTGCTAAAAAGATATAATTTTTACCATGATAAAAGTAAGCATTAGGAAATGGAAAGATTTTCTCCTATTTCTTTATAAGTATGCTACCAAATTGTTTATTTAAATTAACTTTGAATTCATGGCAGTGTGAATAAACTTCATACAACAAATTCTTGCAGTGGTTGAATACAGCCCATTAACTCTCTGCTTCAATTGGTCAGGAGAACTTGGAAAAACTGCATGGAAAATGCCTTATAAAACATCCTCACCTTTCACAGATACCAGATCTCTGGGTCAAGTCATATCTGACAGTATTTTTCAAGGATATATATTTTAACTCTGACATCATTAGAATAATATTAGGACTATTTACACATACTTATAACTTCTACTTATTATAAAGATGTTGGTCTATGAAACAGGTAATAAGATCTAAAATAGATACATGAAGAACACAAATAAAACCAATATATTTCTCTACTATCTGATCATGAATCTGTCATTCTTTATCATTAAATAAGGTATCTTGGGTTGGGGATGGTGGCTCATGTCTGTAATCCTAGCACTGTGGGAGGCAGAGGTGGGAAGATGGCCTGAACTCAAGAGTTTGAGACCAGCCTGAGTTACAGTGAGACCCCCATCTCTAACATAGCTGAACATTGTGGTGGGTGCCCGTAGTCCAAGCTACTCATGTGGCTGAGGCAAGAGAATCACTTGAGGCCAAGAGTTTGAAGTTGCTGTGAGCTATGATGCTACAGCACTCTACCCACATGAACAGAGTAAGACTCTGTCTCAAATAAATAAATAAATAATAAAGAAAGAAAAAAATAAGGTATCTGTCTGAGGAAGTTTAAGATGAGGTCAAATTTTCACGTATGACGTGACTTTACTCTCTCAACTACAATGAGATGAAGTGACAGTCCTTCAGTGGCAGGGACAGGATTAATAAAACCCTCAGAACATTTTGTTGGCTTTTTCTTTTGTGTTCAGTTAACAGAATGCAACAGTCTTTTTGAAACTGTGTTCCGCCACAACACTAGTGTCCCATATAGTTAGAGGGGTCTGTCCCCATCTAACCTACTTGAATACAGGAACCCTTTTCCTCTCTTCTGACATCCCACCCCCAGGCCACACTGTTCTTTCCATTATGCCTTCTTCTCCTTTGGAGATAACACCCAAGCTTCTGTCCCTGGGAACTTACTTGAGTTCCAGGGTGACATTTTGGTGCAACTGCATGAAGTGCCTTTTCTGTATGGTTTTGAGCAAAGATGAAATGTTCTGCTGCATATTCTCAAGCATCAAGCTGGGCAGCTGGAAATCTTCATACAAAGTCTGATTCAAAGTTGTTGCCTTTTCAACCGTTTCTATGGAGAAAATCATCAATTATATAATAAATCTCTCAAAAGTGAACAGAAATAAATGAAAAACTTAGAGCCCTCTTTGATAAGTGATGTTCTGTTCACCTAAGCTGGGCTGGACCTCCAGGCCTGGCCAGGGACTTAGGATAACCAGTTTATTGAATGTGAGTCTTGCCAAGTACTCATCATCTCCCTAAGGGCAGGGTCCATTGTGTGTACCTGGCACAGACGCTGACACATAAAAGTTCTTAATAAATAATTATTTAACTTAATAGCACATGAAAAAACTACTGATACTTCATAGTATTATTAATATGATTTGTTTTAATAATTTTCTTACCTTTGTCCTACAAAGTCGGACTTGCATAGGATTCTATACTTTTAAGCCATTCTACCATAATCCAAAAAGAAAAGCAAAAATATGATTCTAGCAGCCAAAAAATTGAAAATAGCATGCTAAAAGCCAGATTAGATCCCACTGAGGAGTGACTAAATTTACTCCAATGTGGAGGATGAATGCTGGCACCAAATGGAAGCCCCAAATCGTACCAGCTCCTACTTTGTGCAAATGGATGGGGAGATATCTGACTTTACCATAATGGGGCTTGAGAATTAGCCATGATACAGAAAATTTAAAAAGAAACATGCATTTTTTAAAAGCTAAAATTCTCAAACACTACGGCCTCGACATTTCGAGATCCCCAAACTGTGGCATATGCCAGTCTTTTGGTTCCAGGAAGCCCAGCACAAGACACACACAGCTGTACATTTGAACGCAAATGTGACTCTTCTTTCTAGAATAGCACAGAGTCCCCAAACCAGACACTGCTCACACTACCTTGGACGTTCCTCTACAGCCTCTCGATGAACGTGCCAGGTCCCGACTCTCTTTGAGGATTCGCTCAGTTTTCTTATTCTCCTTTTGGCTACTTGTTACCACTCTAGTGAGCTGGCAGAAAATTAAGGTCTCCCGTTAGTTTGATTGTCAATAATATGGAAGGTTTGGTTTCCAGTCATTGCCTCTTCCAAGCAACAAAATTATATAATCCAGAATAGAGAGCAAAGATGTACACCATCACGTGAACCAAGGTTAATATCTGGGATTACAAATGATTGACTAAGTGGTTAATGAAATACGTAATTTACAACCCACCCAGCATGAGAGAAGATGGTATACTTTTATTTCATTTTACTTATTTTTCTTGAGACAGAGTCTTACTTTGTCTCTCTTGGTAGAGTGCTGTGGTGTCGTAGCTCACAGTCGCCTGAGTAAGGCCTGAGTGAGGCCTCATCTCTAAAAATAGCTGGACGTTGTAGTGGGCACCTGTAGTCCCAGCTACTGGGGAGGCTGAGGCAAGGAAACCGCTTGAGCCCAAGAGTTTCAAGTTGCTTGAGCTCAAGCGAACGACCTGCCTTGGCCTCCCAGAGTGATAGGATTACAGGCATGAGCCACCATGCCAGGCCTGATGCTGTATTTTTAAAAGCAGTGGAATTGGCTGTCAAACCACAGATTTTTCCAGAGTCTATACTAAGAAGACCCTCTATTCACTTTAGGACCCAACTATGCAGAATACAGAAAGCAAATTTTACTAATTTGTATGGCCTATGAGACTATAGTCTCTAAGGGATTAAGAACATGGAGTCAGGCAAGGTAGAAGTTAGACCTGATTCTGCCAGGCCGAGGACCTGGGTTATCACCAAGCTCTATGTGTAACACTGGGGTGACAGTAACACTTGCCTCCTGGGGCCATCATGAGAACTCAGTGAGATGATGTGTAGAAGCTGGGGCTTAGCTGCCCTCAGCTGTTACTTTTATTAGGAATTTTATAATTGGTTGAAACAAAGATTGTTTGTAATTTCCAAGAATGTAAAGTAATTGAGATAGGGTCTAAAATTGTCTTCTTTTTGCATCACAGAAAACATTTTTCTTTCCTTGAAACTGTCATTAAAAAAAAGGAAAATAGGGCCAGGTGTAGTAGCTCACTCCTGGTTTTCTAGTTTAAGACCAAAGAGAATCTCCTTTAATAAACAGAATATGTTTTAATCAGCTTATCACTCCTACCAAATGTTTACTTGATAAGCTGCTTGAAGTCCACACTTAAACCCTCAGCCATTTTCCAAAGCATCAGTAATTCTGAATTAACAGGAGGCAAGCTAGTACTTTTTAGGGCATGTGGTAGTGTGTGTGTGTGTGTGTGTGTGTGTGTGTGTTTGTATGTGTGTATGTGTGTGTGCGCGCACTGAGAGACGGACTAGATACACCCATGTGTATCCGTTTACACAGATACACTATCGCATTTTATACACAAAAACGTGCGTATGCATGTGTACACACATGATTCATAAGTGAAAAATTGTCCTTCCCTCCTCATCCGCAAAAGAGATTTGTTTTTAGGTCACTAAAAGCCATTCATGTGCCATAGGCTGAACAGAATAAGTAATTCCCCCAATGAAATAAAAATGAGCTCACTTGCCTTTCAAAGTCCTAAACTCCGAACTGCACTGAAGCCTGAATGTTGCACAGACACCAAGTCCTAAGGACCGTGCCCTGCTGGCTCAGCCCAGAAGTTTCCAGAGTGCCTTACAGGTGTGTAGTGGTATACCTCGTGCTCACCATGTGCTCAGTTACAGACTGAATTTAGCAGAAGACATCCCAGTGATTTTCTAATCATGTCCCACCTCTGTGTTGTGGTTCAGAGGGGAAATCAGAAGTCCACGAGCAGAGTAACTGCCCAACTCTTTCCTTAGCAGAGGTGACAATAGAAATTAAGGCAGAAACCTCTGAACAAAAAAGTTGCAGAGGATATAAACAAATATCCTGACTTACTAGAAACAATAATGTTAAAATATCAATACTACCTAAAGTGATTAATAAATGCAATGCAATCTCCATCAATTTGCCAAAGTCATAATTCACAGATAAAGAAAAAAATATTTTATACTTTGTTTGGAGCCATAAAAGAGCCTGCATCTTAAGCAAAAGAACAAATCTGTAGGACTCCCAGTGCCACACTTGCAGCCATACTATGAAACTATAGCCTTGTAGTTTAACAAAAACAGCATGGTATTTCTACAAAAATATGGAAATACACCAATGGAACAGAGGACCCAGATATAAAACCACCTACCTTCAACAAAGTTATCTTTGACAAAGCAGGCAATAACATACACTGGGGAAAAGAAGCCTTATTTAATAAATGGCTCTGGGAAAACTGGATTGTTACATGCACCAGAATGAAGTAGGACCACTAGTCCTCACCACTCAAACTCAGGATATACAAAAGATTTATGGCACAAAATCATAAGTATTCTGGAGGAAAATGTAGAAAAAGCTCTTCTAAATATGATTCTAGGCAAAGAATTTAAGAAAAAGACCCCAAAGGCAATCATGACAAAACCAAAACTGGGATTTGTTTCAGCTAAAAAGCGTCTGCACTGCTACAGACACAATTAACAGATCAAAATAGACAACCAACAGAATGGAAGAAATAGTCACAAATGACACTTCCAATAAAGGACTGGTAACTGGAATTTACAAATAACTCAAGCAACCCACAGGAAAAGACAAACCATCTTATAAACAAGTGGGCAAAAAACGTGAAAAGACACTTCTCAAAATAAGAAAAAATGGTCATTAAACATGTGAAAAAATATTCAATTTCATGACCTATTAGGGTAATGCAAATTAAATTCACAATGACATTATCACCTTACTCCAGTTACAATGGAATTTATTAAAATTCCCAAATCAATAGGTGCTGACATGGACACAGAGAGAAAGGCATTTTTGTATGCTGTTGGTTAGAGCACAAATTTGTAAAACTTCTATGAAAATGAGAATGACGTTTTCTCAAAGAACTAAAAGTAGACCTACAATTTGACCCAGCAGTCCCACTACTAGTTATTTTCCCCAAAAGAAGAGAAATTATTTTACCAAAAAGATACCTGCATTTGAACGATTATTGCAGCACAATTCATTATTGCCAATATGTGGAAACAAACCAAGTGCTGACAAATTCATGAGTGGACTAATTAAATGTTGTATATGTATTCCATGGAGTACTACTCAACCACAAAAAATGATAAATTAATACCTTTTACAACAATCTGTGTGGCACCAGAGCCCATCCTTCTAAGTAAAATACCTCAAGAATGAAAAACAAACACCACATACAGTCACTATTAAATTGGAGCTACTGATGAGCTCACATGTGCATAGAAGGAAGTAAAAGTCTGTGGAAATCAACCAAGGGAAAGGGGTAGAGGGAAGGAGGCAAATGGACTAAGCCAACCTAGTGGGTACTGTGAATACCATATGAGTGATGGGCATACCTATAGTCAGGACTGTAGCATCACAAAAATGATCCATGTAACATGAAATATTTTTACACCAGTAATACGTTGAAACAAAATAATCCATTCATTTTTGTGAAAATATAAAAAATCTTCTAATCTATTTTCAGTCCATAAATACCCAGATGGGTTTTAAAAAGAATAAAGAAAGGGAGGCTCCATGATGACAGACTAGAGACATTTCTTCATCAGCTGATCTCAGTCAAATTGATGAGCAGAGTCTCTAGGTGCCTCCATCTGGATTGTCCTGTCCAGAAACAACATTGCAAAGGCACAGTGAGACAGAATGGAGTACCAGGAGCAAAACGTTAAGAAGGGTGAGAGGCACGCATGAAAAGCAGATGCAAAGGACTGAAGCAACCCAGGGAGAGAGAGAGCCTGCATGTGGAATCCCTGGGGGATCAATTTTGCAGGTGATTTCCCCACACCGCACCATGGCATTCTGTAGGAGTGGACTGGGAATTGAACTGAACTCTGAGAGGGCCTGTCCATCCATGCCTGAAGACTGATACAAAATAAGCAGGAATATAGGTCCCACAGGACGTTCAGGTGCACAGAAGCTGCCTTTTGTTCAAGGGTTGGAGAGAGTATATTCTGCCTCTTAGGGACAAAGCCAGAGGCCTGAACCCAGGCTATCATTTTACTGCCACTGGCTGGGCAGATCCGGTCCTGGAGCCTGTTCAGTGGGAGGCCTGGCAGCCTGGTCCCCATTGCCTAGGGAGACTGACAGGGCAGGTGTGGATAATGCTAAAACCTTCAGATGGCTGACACCCAAGGGATCCAAGCTTGGAGAAGCCTCACAGTATCCCATTATGTTAATGCTTCTGACTCCAGCAGTTGGAGCTACCCCAGGGCTGACTTCCTTGAACACATGGGCAGAGGTGAGCAGATTATGCCTACGACACTGCTCCATCTGTGGCTGCAGGGAACTGTTTGGATGGCAGAGTCTTCCCTGCCTCCCCACCTCATAGTCTGGCATAAGCTTCAAGAATTTGCCTCTACCACCCCCATGGGGATTCATCTCTCATACAGTTAGCTACCAAGCCCAGAATAACATCAATGAATCAGGAAAACAAGACAGGATCTCTTTGGCAACTAGCTGATAACATCCTACCTCTACCACATGCAGAATACAGAGTACTGGGTTTTTTTTTCCCCCCTCTTAACCAAGAAGTGCCACGTATTGTCATTAGGAAGAAAAGGTTTTTTCTTTTTCTTTTGCTTTTCCTAATCTGGGAGCATTACTTACGGACCATGCAATACATGTATTTTTGATTTTTTTCCTTTTTTTTTAACTTTATACTATTTCTATTCTCTTCTCCATTTCTTTTTCTTTTTGTTTATTTTTTTACTTTTCTAATCTTTCTCTCATAAATCCCTTAAGTAACAATCAAGATAATCTCTCTCTTTTGAGTGTGTTTTGTGTTTGGTTTTTTGGAAGACCATTTCTCTAAGGCCTCCATGGCAGTGTTGCAGCAATGGTCTGGCTCATGGTGGACTTCAACACCTGGATTTGGAAATCCCTGCTTTGACCTCCTGAGGAGTTGCAACAGCTGTTCCTCACTGAAGTTCATGTTTTTGTTTGTTTGTTTGTTTTTTCCATATTTGATGGAAGTAGGGTCTCACTCTGGATAAGGCTGGTCAGAATCATCTAACTTTGGGTAATACACCTGCCCTAGAGCCGCCAGATCACTGATAATTGCTGGTATGCTTCACTATGCATGGCCTGTTACAATTATCATCATTAGCTTTCTTCTTTTTATCTCTCATTTTCTCATTCTTTTACTCTCCTTCCTTTTCATTTTTTAATCCTTGTACCAAAAGACAACTTTTTTTTTTTTGTAGAGACAGAGTCTCACTGTACTGCCCTTGGTAGAGTGCCGTGGCGTCACACGGCTCACAGCAACCCCTAACTCTCGGGCTTACGAGATTCTCTTGCCTCAGCCTCCCGAGTAGCTGGGACTACAGGCGCCCGCCACAACGCCTGGGTATTTTTGTTGTTGTTGTTGCAGTTTGGCCGGGGCCGGGTTTGAACCCGCCACCCTCGGCATATGGGGCCGGCGCCCTACTCACTCGCCGCCCAAAAGACAACTTTAATCTCAAAGCACAGAAACAAAGAGGCTTAAGGACAACTAGGAAGTGCGAAAAGTTACGTAGGGGAAGGAAATAACAAGAAGTAACAACACATGCAGAGGATCCAACAAATAAAAATTATATCAACTTGAAAAACTAGAATAGACCAATCCTGCAAAGGATTACCAAGCTGCTGTCAAAGATGAAAAGACAAAAAGAATTTAGATTATAGATGTCCAAAGTGATGAAGAGAATTAAAGGGCAAGTGGAAAGTAACCAAACAGAAATAAAAAATCTGACCCAAGAAACAATCAAAAGACATGATGAAATTAGAAAAGAGTTCAAAGTATTGAAGGAGTCATTCAAGGAGTTTAAAAATGCAATAGAAAATTTCAATAACTGCATAAACCTTGAAGAAGAAAGAATCTTAGAACTTGAAGACAAGGCTCTTGAGCTAACTCACTTACTTAATGAGGTAGAAAAGAGGAGAGTAAAGGTCAGGTGTGATGGCACACACCTGTAATCCTAGCACTCTGTGAGGCCAAGGAGGGTGGATTGCTTGAGCTCACAGGTTTGAGACCAGCCTGAGCCAGAGTGAGACCTCATCTCTAAAAATAGGCATTGTGGCGGGCGCCTGTAGTCCCAGCTACTTGGGAGGCTGAGGCAAGAGGATTGCATGAGCCCGAGAGTTTGAGGTTCCTATTAGCTATGACACCACGGCACTCTACCTCAGGTGACAAAGTGACAGTCTATCTCAAAAAACAAAACAAACAAACAAATCCAGGAGAGTAAAAGAATAGCAATCTTAGAGAATTATGGGATTTTATAAAGTTTATAAACATACAAATTATAGGCACAGAAGACCTATTGGAGGATATCATAAATGAAAAATGTTTAAGTATTACCAAAGATTCAGAGAAAGTCCGTTGAGAAATATCAAAGCCCAGTTTATCTCAATTCAAACAGAGCATCTTCTAGACACATTGTAAAAAACTTGGCCAAAATGAAATAGAAAATTTTGAAGGCCACCAGGAATAAGCACCAGTTGACCTACAAGGACAATTCCATCAGAGTGACAGCAGATTTCTCAGCTGAAGAACAACAAGCTAGAATAGATAGGACTCTCATTTTCAATATACTCAAACACAACAACTCCCTGCCTAGGATTCTGTATTCTACGAAACTAAGTTCCATATTCAATGGATACATCGAATGTTTTCCTTGCAAGTAAACGTTGAAGAAATTTGCCACTATAAGACCACCTGTCCAGGAAGTATTCCAGAGTAATATTACACATCGAACATAACAATGTACCACAAGCAAAGACACACAGAAATTAAAGGTCATAGCCTAACTTCCTCAATGGTACAAGTGATAAATGTAGGTGGCAACCTTCACAAAAGACAAACACAAATCCATCATAGTCAAGCCATAGTGAATGGCTTGAATTACCCACTGATGAGACACAGACCAGATGACTGGATCAAAAGCACAAGCCAACTCTATGCTGTCCTCAGGTAACATATTTAACAGCTAAAGACAAAACAAGACTCAGGTTGAGGGATTAGAAATCAGTATTTCAGGCAGATGGAAATCAAAAGAAAGCAGGGGTCACAATTTCAAGATACACTGGGCTTCAAACCACAAAAGATAAGGAATGATAAAAATAAAGTACTCTATTTTCTTGTCAAGGGAACAATACCAGAAGACATCTCAATCCTAAGTCTTTATGCACCCAAATTAATTAAATGTTTCCAGATTTACAAAATGAACTCTAACAAGTCTGAACAATATAATATCCTATAACAGCATAATTTCTGGGGACTTCACACCCTATTGACAGAACTGGACAGACCCTCCAAACACAAACTGAGCAAAGAAACGATCGACTTTAACATGACTCTACAAAACATACCACCCCGATATTACCAAATACACATTCTCCTCATTAGCTCATGAATAATTTTCCAAAACTGACCACATCCTAAGACACAAATCAAACCTCGCCTAATTTAAAAGAATAGAAATTATACCTTGTAGCTTACAGATTACTATGGAATCAAGGTCGAACTCATTTCCAACAAAACCTTTCATTCCCAAAATCATAAAAACTAAATGATCTTACGCAAAACACAAGTATTTCAAGGAGAAGACAAAGGAGAAAAATCATTAGATTTGTCTAACAAAATGATGATGAAAAACCTCTGGGATACTGAGAAAGCAGTCATAAGAGGGAAATTTATTGCATTACATGCCCACAGCCAATAATTTAAAAAGCACCAATCAACAATCTAATGCATCATTTCTAATAACTGGAAAAGAAAGAGCTATCCAATCACAAACCTAGCAGAAGGAAAGAACCAAAATCAGAGCAGAAGAAAATGAAATTGAGAACAAAAGAACCATTCAGGAGATTAAGAAAACAAAGAGTTGGTTCCTTAAAATAAATAAAATTGATAAAAATAAAAAAATTGATAAAACTTTGGCTAGTCTAGAAACAGAAAAGTAAGATCTCTAATAACCACACTGAGAAATGAAAGAGGGAAAATAACAATAGATGTCGCAGAAATACAAGAGATTATCTCTGATTGCTACAAAAATTGCTATGCCCAGAAATTTAACATTGTGGAGGAAATGGACTAATACCTGGAATTATACTACCTACCTAGACCTAACCAGGAAGAATTAGAACTCTTGAACAGACCGATATCAAGCACAGTAATCGCAAAAATAAAACAGCTTCTAATAACGACAACAAAAAGTCCTGGACCAGGTGATTTTACACCAGAATTTAAACAAACATTCAAAGAAGAGCTCATACCTATGCTGCAGAATCCATTCAAAAACATTGAGAAGGAAAGAACACTCCCAATTCATCCTCTGGAGCAAATATCTTCCTGAAACCAAAACCATAAAAAGGACCCATTAAGAAAAACACACGCACACCCCCCAATTTCACTAATGAATACAATCCAACAATACTCAAAATCCTAGCAAATAGAATACAGGTGTGGGACGGCGCCAGCGCCGGCGCGCTGCGGCGGGTGTCAACGGTCCCCACATCAGTCTCACCTCACCGGCTGCCGTGGTGACAACCGCTGCGGCTCCCCGGTGCCTCGCCGCCTCGGCCTCCAGCAGCCCCGCGTCGCGGCCAAGTCTCCGCCTCCGTCAGCCGCCGCTGGCCCGACTGCGCGCCACGTGACCGCGTCACGTGACCCAGCGCTGTGAGCTGTGCGTCTGGGACCCGTCCAGCCGGCCTGACCGCGCGCGACGACCGTTCCTGGCGCAGCATCCATCCCCAGCGCCACGCACTGCCGGGCCGATAGTTTGGCCTCCTCCTCCCGGTCGACGTTCAGTTCCCGAGCCCTCCCGCGAAGCCTCAGCTGGCGGCGCCGGACCCTCCAGCCTCCGCCGCGCCTCGTCCAGATAGGCGGCCTGGGTCAGCGGTTGCAGTCGCTCGGCCTGCTGGGCACGCAGCGGCGCGGCTTGGTAGTGCAGTAGGGTCCAGGCGCAGCCGTCCGCCTCGGCCTCCCGCAGGGCCTGGCTCAGGCCGCGCAGCCGCGGCACCAGGCACAGTACCGCGCGCAACCGCGCGCGCACTTCGCCTAAGCTGGGCCTGGCGTGAGTGCGCTGCAGCACCCGGCAGGCTCGCCGCGGGGTCCCGAACACCGCCTCCAGCCACTGCCGGTCGCGCAGTCTCTGGAGGACCACGTTGGCGTCGGTCCCCGGGAAGGGCCGGCACTGGGGCTGCGGCGAGCACCGCCTGCTGGCCCAGGGCCACTGTGGAGCCCGCGCTGGCTTGAGGCGCCTCGGCTGTCCGACGTGCGCGGGGACGCCGTCTTCCAGCGCCGGGTCACGTGACGCGGTTACGTTGTGCGCAGTCGGGCAGGCGGCGGCTGACGGAGGCGGAGAGTTGGCCGCGACGCGGGGCTGCTGGAGGCAAAGGCGGCGAGGAACGGGGGAGCCGCAGCGGTTGTCACCACGGCAGCCCGTGAGGTGAGACTGACGAGGGGACCGTTGTCACCCGCCGCAGCGTGCCCGGGCGCTGGCGCCGTCCCACACCTGTATTCTATTTGCTAGGATTTTGAGTATTGTTGGATTGTATTCATTAGTGAAATTGGGGTGTGTGCGTGTGTTTTTCTTAATGGGTCCTTTTTATGGTTTTGGTTTCAGGAAGATATTTGCTCCAGAGGATGAATGTTTTGACCTATTAGGAACATGGAATACTTATTTGGGGGAAAATGTAATCTTTTAAGACTCCAGAATGCGGGACACCTGGCTAAGGTCAAACTTCTCCTAGAGCCGTGTAAAAGACGTTTTAAGGTGCTGCTAATCGGTGCTTATTAGAAAAACATATGCTACTCTTGTTACACTCTCCTAAATCTGGAAAAAATGGAAATTCTTTTTCACGTGAGAAAAGGACAGACAGATTTGATTTTTTTCCCTCCTCTATGTTGGTACTCTAATGTCACAGACATCAGATCATCTATTTGGAATCCAATTAGTGAATATTTAGGGCTCTGATATTCCCCTAGTAATCCTGAAAACAAGACTGTTCTATATAGCAAGGATTTAACATGTATTTTCTAGCTGGCAAGTGTGCCAGAAATATCAGATTATCCATGACAACAGAAGCTTCCCGCTTTCCCAGCTAGGATCCTCCAGGACAGAAACTACCTGCTGTCCTTATTTGACTTTTTAGAAGCGCTGCACGAGGCTCCCAGACAGGTGATTCCAGGCCAGTGAGCTAACACCCTGGTCTTGTTTCCTGAGGATTTCTGGTCGATTTATATCAAAGGTGTGACTGAAAACCTCCCACCAAAGACAGTTTTTTCACTTTGGCTGCTAAGTGTTTTCTGTCTTCTAGGAGTGCCTGAGATATAACTGAAGATCTTCTATTTCATTGGGTTAAAAACAATAAAAATAAAAATAGAACAAAGTCATATCATTGAAACATTACTTGCTTCATTTTAATTTTACAAGCAATTCTCAAGTTTCTATAGTGTATTTACTCTCCAAAGGTGAAAAGGAAATGCAAGTGATTTAGAAACTCCTTTACCCTCAAATTAGAGAGGCTATGTTCAGCAGTGAAAAGGAAGTCATCCTGTGGTTGAAGTGATCAAGATGAGTGCTGGGATAAACAGGGAAGTTTCCTGTCAGTAACGGAGGTTGTATTTTATTTTTTAAAAATTCTTTACTAAATCATAGCTGTGTATATTAATGCATTTATGAGCTACAATGTGCTGATTTGATATACAATGTGGAATGCTTACATCTCGCCCAAGTTACATGCTTTAAACATTGTCAGTTAAATTTTCCGAGGTCACACGATATTCTCATTTTAAAATACTGTGGGACATGTCTGTGGATCCTTCCACTGATGGGTAGAGTAGAATGTATAAACAAAAGGGCTGGGACAGTAAGAGGGAGATTATCAAGTGAGACTTGGCAGGATCTAGCTTGATTACCTTAGAGATTCATAACACAGAACAACAGGGTCCAAGAGCCTCTGTGAAAAAAGACAACTGTATTCCACATTTCTGACACCCATCCATTGAAGTGACACACCACGAAATTCACCTGGCTATTTCCATTTTTACCTTCCCTAAAAATAGAATTTCCCACATGGATGTGGTGATATGTGTCTCTAGAAACAAGATTGAACGCATCAACTTTTACTTCTCGTTTGGAACTAGTATACAGTATTTCCAATCAATTAACACTGAAATGATTTGATTCTGACATGCAAGCTGAGTTAAAAAAAAAAAAAAGTTGAATAAGGCATAAATCTCAATAGAATTACATTTATACTATCTTATAAGGTCTAAAGGGACAGAGAACTCCTAACTCTGCTTTTAAGATAGGAATAAATGCTGATAACAAGACTGAAAATAAATGAGAATCTGCTAATGTAGTAAAAAGGGAAAGAGACTAAGACGTGTCTCTAACAAAAGCACCTGGAAAGTCTTCCAAAGGAGATAAATAAGGCTGTGAAGAGGAAAAGAATGTTGCCTCTCTTGTGAGTGGGTTTCTTTTGTTTGTGAATTATATTGCTTCAGAGAGACTGGGGGTGAAGCCTACATCTTTCCTCTGATTTTATCAAGACTTTTAAATATTTTAAACACGTTTTAGATTATGTAGAGTTTGAAAAGGTGGTAAGTGGGAAGAAAGCTAATCTCAATTAGAGGAAATGCTAGTAGAAGTAAAAGAATTGTTTAAATTATATAAATTGTATAAATTATAGAAAATAATCAGGGCATAAGTTAGAGAAAATTTCCTGTGTGTGATTTCTGTAGCACCCCTTGTAAAGCCTGAATAAGGCCATCCCTGGGAGGGTGAGAGTGAAAGAGGACCGGGACACTGGAAGGGTAAGAGGACAAAGCACCAATCAATGTGGACGAATTCGGGTGTCGGGCAGATCAGCTCTCTAGCACACACTGACATCACCAGCTGTGTGACCTCAGCTGCGCCGCTTACCTCTTAAGCCATATCATCTACACCTGTGAAAAGGAGCCCATACCCCAGAGGTTGTTTGGGAGTTAACATAGTGCTTGAAACACCCTTTTCACAGTGTGTAGTAAGCTCTAAAGGAGTGTTGAGTATTATTACTGCTATGTTTACCACTATTCTGATCCCAGAAAAGAGGGGGCCTGTCATGTAAAAGCTGATCCCCTTGGCTACAGGTTTGAGGTGAATTGTTTGTAAATATTTGCTCCCTTGACTATCTCTGCAGTCACAAGTTTAGATTTGGTATCTGTGTGGCTGTGGATGCATCAGAGGGCAGGCAAGAGAAGATCGTGAGGGGCGGAAGATTTGCGCGGTTAAACTAAAGGTCTTATTACCTTTGTTCATACCCGTTTACTACTTTGGGCTGTGTAAACTATTTTTCACACACTAGAAAAATTACTGATCGTTGGTAAGAGGGTTTGTCACTTCTTCATGACCGAGTGTGTCTTTTATCCAGCTTCCCTTCGCTTACTCTAGAGAAAGCAGCATTGTTTAGTCAGTTTACTGAAAAGAGAGAGGTGTGCCGAGAAAAACTTAAGTCCTGCCTGAGTCGGGATCTGATAGCTTCCTAAGTGAGTTACCTTTTGCAAGTCACGTAGCCCTTTGGAGCATCCATTTCTCAAACGTAAAATGCAAATTAGTAACTTCTACTTTCCAGGTTGTTGCAGATAAAATGTTATATTGGATGTAAATCTAAGTGTTGAACAAATTCCAGCTCCCTCTTGGTTCTTCTCCATCAAGAAACAAAACAGCAAGAGCCCCTTCACACATGCTAGACAAGCTACCTCTCAGGGATTGAGGCCATTGTAGGGCTGTCCACACATTCGGTGTAAGAGGCAACATCTCTCAGCTGCAAGCTGTTGCTATTTTCCCTCAAAAATTCATAATACTTATTGGACTTATGGGTAAATACCTTTTCTGATAACGAGACTGGTTCTAAGGATGAATGGTTCTTAAAACTCAGAGAAGAAATAATAGCAAATTGGATTTGGAAATCTCTGTCTTATTATGATTGAATTTGAGAAAGAGCCAGAGTATTTTATTAAATGCTACCTTTAGAAGGATGGAAAAATATAAATCCTAAAAGCAGTTTAGTGTTTTCATGGCATTGACCACATTCTTAGTTCTTTTGAGTTCACTTCATGGTGACAGTGAGAAATTTTTTCAGGATCAACGCTGTTACTTGATTCTCAGTTGACAGCTGTGATGTTTTTAAGTGTGTCTACTGCTTTCAAGAAATTCTTGACCTACTTTAGAATTAGTTTTTCCAGTAAATTTGACCTTTAGTGATTATCTTAGCCCCAGATCTTTCTTCAGATGATTCTCAAAGATAAAATGTGTCTTGACCAGGCTTACTTTAGTTTAGTCAGGCATGTATTTTTTTCTTTTTGAAATGATATCAATCAAAAAATAAAAATGTGATCTTAAAAATTAGGGGGAGTTTTCTGTTTGTGTTTTATTTTGTTTATATTTTTAGAAAACAGGTTATGTTATATTATTTCTCCATTATTTTGTTGTTTTCATTTTTTCAAATTAGATTCTTCTACCAGAGTATATTGGAGCTGAGTGCTAGAATATGATAAGCTACAATTCATATTATAATAAAGGCTTTATTTTATGTACATGTATATATTTAAGAACAAAAATAATGTTTGTGATTAACAGTTTTATTCCAGAATTTAGCATTCTTTTAAAAGGCTTTCCCCAATATTTGGCTTATTTTGAGGACCTTAACTTTAACACATTTGCATGTAACAATCTACCCAAGGGAGATTTGGGCTAAAAATTGGTAGAACTCAAGTTTCTAGTATCTGCCCTGAGCGCAAATCAAACCCATCTAAGAATAAGATTCAAAAGAACAGAATCTTTTGGAGGTAAATTTGAGAGAGAGAGCTGGAGAAATTGGCCAAGGTTTATATAGCCATACAGAATTTAATTGAACAAAGAAAACAAATGACCATGACCAAGGGCCATGGTCAGTTAAATTAATTCAGTTAAATTCTCCTGAAAGTTTAGATGTTTAGACCCAACTTTATGCCTTCAGAGATAACAAGATGAGATAAACTTCAAAGATCACAACATTAATAAGCAGTGACCCTAGTTTAGCAATCTAGATCTGCGATTTCACAGCTTCTGTTTTTTTCCCATATTATCTGTGAACTGTGAAGAAGCTGCTTTTATGCTGTTCTCTATGCTGTTGCAATCTATAAAGAAGTTTTGTAAACCTGCAATAACATTACAGGTTTTTAGTTGTTTTTGTCCCTAAACATGCTTGCATTCACTGATTTATTCTCTTAAATATTCATTGAGCACTCACTGTAACTATTTCACAATCTGGCACTAAATGAATGACACAAAGTCCCTGATCAGGGCACTTATGTCTTGCTGTGGGTGTACGGGCTTCTTACTGTAATACACAGTTTCTTCCTTAGGACCCCCAACTTTCAAGTGCCTGGAATAACAATTCCAAGTACAGCTCAAAGTTAGTTGAGTGATATGTGGGAGTCTAAGCTAGTCTAGCTGCTTTCAGGAAATTTCTCCCAGAAAGTGGTCTTGAGTTCTGTTGCCACTTTCTTTTTTTCTTCTTTTTGCTTGGAATGTGGGTTTACTGGATGGGACTCCATCCTGGAGAAAAAGGACGAGGGCCACACCCTCAGGGAGGCACAGCAAGAACTTGGAAGTAGCCCTGCTTTCAGACAATGAAGGAGCTTCCAGAGTAGTTCTGGACCACTCACATTTGGATTGTTTAGAAAAAGACATTCAATTCTATTTCATGTGGATTGCTGTTACTAGCAACTCAGCCTAATTTATAATAAAACATTATGTTTTGATTTTCAGTTAATTTTATTGTTTTTCATTGCTCAGAATGCCCAGAACGGTCTTAACCCCTTCTATACACTATAGTTATGGCTAGAGTTTTCTCAGGAAAACATTATGTGAGCTCCTGGATCCACCTGTATCTGGATTGACCCTCTAGATTTTTCAGTTTTGGTAACTAACATGTTCTCTTTTTTTCCTTCTTTTTGCCTAAACCAATTTCAGTTTGCTAGGGAAAGAGTTTTGACAGAACAATATGCATGTGTTTATTTATTAATGCATGTATTTATTATTTAGGTAGTGACATGATATATATTTATGTTACAAACATAGGCCAAAGATTGATGAACATATAAATATACCATGTAGTGATATACCACTAGTTTTCCCATTTTATAGGTGAAAAATCTGAGCTGATAGATTACTCTCAATTCTCAGGATTCCTTAAGTTCAATTGCAAATTGCATCTATTTCTTCCATGTCATCTTACTCAGTATACATCTAAATGTGCACTGGTATAATGCAAGTTCTATTTTCACTTTTATGAGTTGTACTAGTCTGGTTATCCTTGAGAGGAAAAATATAAAACCTAGTATATGTGAAGATAAAAAGAATTCTGAATTATCCTCCTCTCTCCATTATTTACAATTATATTGAACATTTGAAAAGTAGAAGAGAGAAACACTTCATGGAGCTCAGTTTCTTCCTGGTGCAGAACTGATTCCTTGAAAATCCTTCCTAATATGTTATCTTGTCTGGGCTTAAAAGCCCCCAATGTTTTGGCTTTTATCAAGTCCCTTGGAAGATTATATCTCACACAGAAGTTTGGAGCATACCAAACAGTTACTGAAACCCAAAGTAAGCTCATTTATTGCTGTCACTTGTGAGACTGCCGCTCAAACACGGCTCTTTTATCCCCCCCCCACTTCATGAATGCCCTCGCTGACTTCTGGTTCTCTTCTTGTCTTTGAACATTCTTTGAGTTGTATATCCACATGGATTAAGTTCATTCTCTCTTAGTAAATCCATTTGACTTGTAACTGGGTTATTAATCCTTTCCAAATAATTGTGAAATAGTTGATAGAATTATTTCACATTTTGGAAGTAAAAAATAGCACTTGGGCTGTAAATACAAACTTGACCTTGAGGGTATGACCCAACTAATTATCATATCCATTTATCTAATGTATATACTTATAGATACTTATAGATTACATGTGTATTTCTAAATGTGGTTTTAAAAAGTGTGTTTAAACTTTGGTAGACTGAAATCCTTTATGTTTATAATGTTTGGTTAAATGAAATAATTTAATATTCTCCTTGGAAAAGTCTGAAATTATTTTTCCTGGTTAACCATTGAGTAAAAGTATCCAATAAGCTCCCCATTCCACTTCCACTTCAGATAAAATTCAAACTCCTTTCTGTGAACTATGTGGTCTAATCTGACCTGCCATGCGTGCCTTTCCAACCTCTTCTGCTTCTGCTTTCTAGCCCGGTTGTCTGGTTGCCCTAAGTTTATGAATGTTATAACTGCATATGAAGTTTTCTCTGTTTCCAGTCTCAGCCTCTCAGCTATTCCTGCTCCAAGTCCATTTTATTCCCCCTTTTACCGTCTTTATTCCCTAATTATCGCCATTTGTTGTTATTAACATTATGCTTCTTGGCACAGAGGCAGAGATTACATTCTGACATCCATGTAATTTTTGTTTTTTGTATTAAAACTGTCCCATTCCCTATGATATATTGTTTACCTCATAGAATATGTTCTTACATTTGGGCAGCAAAGACAAGTATAAGTCAACACATCAGCTAAGAGTAAAAGAAAATAAATATATTTTAAAAAATATACATCGTATCTAATGAAATTCTGTTATAACAGTTGGTTATTATATAGATTAAAAGGATTACAAAATATTATTAAAAAAACAAGCACAATGACATTATCTATTTTAATAGCTCATCTAGATGAGGAAGCTGAAAGTCAAGGAGAATAAATAACTTGGCATAGGTCACATAGCTAATGAATGGCAGATGTCAGATGAAAGCTCTCATCTTTCGAAGACTTGATGCCTGTGTATGTCTCACTATACTTGTGTTTGAATTCCTCAGTATTTATTATGGCATTTTACTTGCATCAAAGAAACCATTAAGAATTAACTAAGGGTAACTGGTTACCCTCCGATTTTCCTTTTTATGTGTTATACTCATAAGCAAATGTGACAATATAGATATCTTTTCCCTCTATTTTTATTAAGTACTATTTGTTGATAATGTATTTTTTTCTTGAAATCAGGACCTGGTGTGTATATATAATTTAGTATATAATTATATAATATATAAATTTATATATAATTTATATTTATATATATATATAATTTTTTAAAAATTGGCTTTGGTGCTGAAAGAGCTCTGGCTTGGTAAATTCTCCCCCAGACCTCACTCTCCACACATTCTACTCTCACCTCCCCTAGCCTTGCACCACTCATCTACCTGAAGAAGGAAATGAACCAAAAAGAGGGCCAGCGAAGCTCTGTGCCTCTGAGTGAAATGTAGCATTGTAGGTACAGCAAGTAAACAGGTGGGGACGCTGTAGCCTCTACCATGTTTGTGAACTGCTAGGAAGGAGTGTGTGGCATTTAGCGTTGCAGGCAACTGGTGACACCATTTAGCGTTTAAAACCACTTTGAGCCTGGGGGAGGAACTTTTAAAAATAAATAAAGGGGTTATATTTATTCCATGTGGTAAAGAACGTAGAGGGCTAAAGTTGAATTTGGAGGGAATGTTGAAGGTTGTATTCTTAAGGACACAATACTCCATCCCATTCGTTGATTTAAAAGTAGTATAACATACTAGAATGTCTAGAGATATTTAATGGCTTTTAAGGTAACTTTTAATAAGGTACATTCTAGTTTTATTTGATCATCAGTTAGGGAAACCACTCTTGCTGAACCATTAAGGCATAGACTAATAAAATAAAACAAAGCTTCTTGGTGGATGTAGCAATATTGTAAGGCTTGATGAGAATGAAGAGAATCTAAATTAAGCAATAACAATCGGGAAGCAAGACATTTCCGGGGGATTAATGACAGGCTGGGTGGAGTTGATGGACCATCGCTATTCTGTGGGCCATGAACCTCAGTTGATCATTAATTCCCAAGAAATACCTGATGGTGAGGTCATTACTACAATTATCACTTTAAAGGGGGAAAAGGATGGTAAATTAGAGAGTGGTAGAGTTAAAATAATGATGATTATTTCATATAAAGCAAGTGTTGCAGAGACCAAAGGGCTTATTGAGTCATTTCTCAGTTTGTGAATGAGGATAAAGCAGAAGGCACCCCTCTTTTTAGAGGATCGATTGGAGGAGTGGGATAAGGAGTCCTGTTAGAAATACACATGGTAAAGGATGTGACTTTTTTGTTCAAACTAGCATCTTGAAAAATGACAGCATTTCTGATGATGCAAGATTTCCGACACCAGAGTTAAGTAGCATTGGGATCTGATGTACATCCCACCACGTTTGTGCTGCTTTTATTTGACTAGATGTAATGGGAGTGATGAGGAGGACTGGGGGGAGGTGAAGGCTGCACTTCTCAGGGAGCATAATTTGGAGTCCTTACATGTTTTTCATCTGTGGAGATAAAGGGATCGATCTGGGTGTCTCCAAAGGCCAATCCAGCTGTGTTGTTTATCTGATGCGTATTTAAGGAGACAAAGATTTTCCTGGGATAAGCTTTGAAATAGTGAGGTAAACCACTGGAAGAGGAGACCAAGGGCTTCTCCTAGAGGGATAAGCATCTCCCGGTGGGTGGGAGAGACGCTATTTATTTATTTTTGAGAAATGACTCATTCTAGGTTGCCGCCACCTAGCAAAACAAAAATTATTTTAATGTCAATTCCCTACCGTTTTAATTGAAAATTGAATTTGAAAAGGAATCCTACAGGCAGCTGATTCCCTGTTCTCCTGTTGTGAGATCCAGTGATGCCAAAGGACGGCTTTACTGCTGGTTAATATTTAAAAACCAAAGACTTCTATATGTTAACGGAATTTGAATGTTGCCAGGCTGGCTCACCCTCTTGACCTTAACATTATTCTGCTCATTCCCGTTCTCTCACACACCGGGATTGTCTCAGTCGTTCATCAGCTCAATTATCTGTCCTTTCAGCACGTGTCAAGCACTTTCTATGTGCCAGGGACAGTGCTATGCGTTATGACACTAAAGGTAAATAAGACATAGCTCTTGGCCCTAAGGAATAACAATTTCATATAGGTAGATATAATGAAAAGAAGAAAAGGAAGATGATGAGTGGTTGTTATAAAAGAAGTAGACGCGCAAGGGAGGAAGGGGTCTTCCCTTCCCAGGGGTTTCATGAAGCTTGGGCGAGGTATTTCAGAACATCCTTGCTGTGAGTCTTAAAGGCGGAATGGGGACTACTCCACCGTGACTCAGGTGGAAGGTGGCTGACACCATAAAATCACACAAGAGCAGATCACAAGCAGAAGTGGCAAGTAATTCAACATGACTGGGACAAAGGGAGGGTGGCTGGAGATGAGGCTGAGGGATCAGGCCATGAAAGGCTTTTGCACCTACAGCGGATGAAAATCACCGCACTGGAAGAAGAGGTGAGCCTGACCTGGAGAGCAGTGAGCACAGGAAAGAAGGGAAGACGTGAGAAATAATTCACAGAAAACACAAGATGAACTCCCTGCTGGAGTTGGTAAGGGTGTGGGAGAGGGGTTCGGGTATCTGGCTGGAACCGTGAGCCAGCGTGGAGAACAGAGGAGGGTCGGTGCTGGTGTAGGGAGGGGACGAGCAGAAACAGCGATGAGCTCTGCTCTGCTCGTAGGTGACTGAGAAATAGTCACAAGGAGATAGGAAGTAGGTAGTAAGAGATACGGAGGTGTTAGAGGTATATAGGTTGAAGCTAAAGGAATGTGGAAAGTGAGACTGAAGAGAACATACGGGGAGAAACGGAAAGGGAATCTAGGACGCCAGTGATCAGAGGGCTGCCAGGGTAAGGCTGGCCAGAAGGAGCCCCGGAAGAGAGCGCAGAGGACGGCGGCAGGGCGCCCCCCAGAGGCTGCGGAGCAAACGTTGGAACGGCGTGACCGCAGGGTTTAAAGCCGGACCAGAGGCCAAAGCCGGTGGCCGGTGATGGCTACCGTCCCCCAGCACACAGTGGGGACAGAATGACAGTGGGTTAAACAAACCGCCGGTCCACACTGCTGGTTAGTAAGAGAGGTAAAATTTGAACCCGTGTCTCTGACTCCAGAGTCCACTCTTGGAGTCCCTCGTCCCCACCCCGCGTCATCCTCGGCCTTATGTCACACAGAGGCTGTTGTGCAGCCAGGACCAGCCCAGTGACCCAGTGACGCTCAGAGCCACAGAATAAACTCCTCCTACCTCCCCTGCCCTGGGGTCTCCCACCTACTGCTCAGATGCCTTTGGGATACTGAGTACTGGACTTTTCCTTGGCCTGTCCCCCACCTGCTAAATTAGATGGGGACCCCGCGTGCCCCTGGAGGGCGCTGTGCCCGCCTGGCTCGCATTATGAGTTTATTTTTAAGTACATTTTGAGAACTTGCTGTATGGTAGATAATAACCTAAGTGCTGGATAACATAGCAGTGAACAAAACCTTACTTGGATTTAGGGAACCCATGAGCTCCTGTTATGTGGGAATAACTTTCTGCTGTGCTGTAATCCTAGAATGTCTCCTTAGAACCTGCTCCTGAAACGGCACTTTCCTTATAACTAGGAAATCAGTTAAGAACTGGAAAAACTAGGCAGTAAAATAGTATTATTTGAAATAGGCTTATATTTTCAGTTTATAAACATAAAGAAAAAAATCAGCGTTGGAATATGCTAAAAATAGGTATTGCTTAATATTGATATTGTTGCAAGTATAAAAATGACTTAATTTAATTACCTTTAAGATGGTAGGTCGTATAGCTACTGCTGGTGCACGCTTAAGGTCACTGTTAGAACAGAGTTCTCCTAACCAAAATTATTTCCCTAAATCATGCACTGGTTTTAATGTTTCCAGGAATAATTATCATGTAAATGCCTTTAAATGTTGATCAGAAAGTTTGAAAGGTTTGGTGAGTTGCTAAAATACTGGCTGGGAGGCAGATGGGTCTCATTCAATTTCCTGTTACCTTTGGAAAAATCTTCAGATGTTTTCTGTGTTTGTTTCCTCATCAATAAAATGACAGTGTTGAGACTTATAACCCTTAAAACCTCTTCCGGCTCTACGATGCTGTGATTCAATTAGAGCTTCATGTCCACCTCAAAGAATAGGAATCAATAAATATATTTATTTCACTACTGATTATATACTTCATTGAATACAATTGTTCTTGTATGCTTCACAGGTTTCACCAGATCTTAAACAAACATTTTTTTCAGTGAATGAATGATTAAGTCAGAACTGAGGAATTATTTCAAACACGCTTTAAGCAGCAGCTGCAGGTCTGTCTTGCTCTTGGCCTTTGGCTGCACCCACTTGACTAACCTCCAACTCTTGGTCTGACCAACCATTTGTTTTCTCTGCTTTTGCTTCTAGAATAAAAAAAAATCATACTGTTTCATTTATTGGTTTTGTAGTTATTTATGTTTTCTTTTATTGTTTGGGATGCATTGAGGGTACAAAGAATTAGGTTACACGGATTGCATTTGTTGGATAAAGTCCCTCTTGTAATTGTGTCCTGCCCCCAGGAGGGGTGTCATACACTGATCCCCCATCCCCTACCTCCTCCCCTCTCCCTGCTGCCTCATTCTCCTACCCTAGCCTTGTGTTAGCTCATCTATGGCCTTCATATCAGAATTGAGTACACTGGCTTCTTGCTTCTCCATTCTTGTGGTGCTTTACTCCAACTTGATACAGGTTAACATGAAAGATGTAAAGCCTCCATCTTTTTAAATGGCTGAATAGTATTCCATGGTATACATATTCCACAGCTTGTTAATCCATTCCTGGGTTGCTGGGCATTTAGGTTGTTTCCACATTTTGGTGATTGTAAGTTGACCTGTGATAAACAGTTTAGTGCAAATGTCCTTATGATAAAATGATTTCTTTTCTTCTGGGTAATTTATGTTTCAGAGTTTTATATAAATTTGTAAAAGAGTATGTGCTCTTTGTTGGGAGTGGTGTGGCTTTTTTCACTCAGTTTATTTGGAGATTGATCCATGTTATTGTGTATATCAATAGTTCATTCTCTTTTATTGCTGAGTAGTATTTCATTATCTGGATAGAACACAATTTTTTTTTAATACATTTACCTGTTAAGTGAATACCTAGAAGTGAAATGGCTTTGGTTGTGTGGTAAACACATGTATAACTCTTTAAGAAACTGCCAAATAGGTGCCAAAGTGACCGTGGAATTTTACATTCCCACCTGCAGTAGATGACAGTTTTAGTTGCTCTGCATTCTTGCCAACACTTAGAATGGCAAATCTTACATTTTAGGCATTCTGTGTTTGTACTTGTATCTTACTGGACTTTCAATTTTATTTCTCCAGTGAATAATGTTAAGCATTTTTCTGTATACTTATTTATCACCTGGATGTCTTCTTTAGTAAATAAATTTTTAAAATGTTCCCAATTTGTTTTTAATTGGGCTATTTGTAGCTCTGTTACTGAGTTTTGAGACTCATTATATGTCTGGATACAAGTCTTTTATAGATAGTTGACTGGAACTGTTTTATGCCAGTCTGTGACTTCTTTGATTCCATAAACCATTATTTTTTTTTTGAAGAGAAAAACATTTTTATTTTAATAAAGTTTAATTTATCATTTATTTATTTATCTTTTGATTTCAAATTAATATGTGGATACAAATTTTTAGGTTACATAGTTCTCACTTTCAAGGTAAAGTTCAAGTTGTAGAAGAGCCTCTCATTTTTTTAAATAAATGGATTTTGCTTTATGTGTTTTATCTGAGAAATCTTTGCCTAACTTAGGGTCACAGATTTAGGTCTATGATGATGTAAGGCATGGGCCAAATCTCATCTATTGCACATGGATATCTAATTGTTCTAACACTGTCTTTTCTCCTCTGAGTTGCCTTTGCCTCCTTGTTGAAAATCAGTTGACTATGTGTTTGTGTCTCTTTCTGTTCTTACCATTTTGCCCAGTTGATCCTAATGACAGTACTGCGTTATCTTAATGATGTTGTTTGGTAATGTCTTAAAGTCAGGTCCCCTAATTTATCATATTCTTCTTTTCCAAAGTGGGGCTGGCTATTCTAGCTTTGTTGTATTTCTGTTTGAACTGTAGATACTTTTCTCACTCATAGATACTGTATAACTTTCCATTTATTTAAGTTGTCCTTAATTTCTCTCAGAAAAGTTTTGTAGTTTTCAGTGGGTAAGCATTACACGTCCCTTGACAGGTTTACCTTTGCATCTCTGTGTTTAATTTTTTTTATACTACTGATTTATAAGTAGAATTATCTTTTTAATATCATATCCCATTTTATTATTGGTAGGATATAGAAAGATAATTTTTTAATGTTAAACTCACTTATAAGTTTTTTAACATTTTTGTAGGTTCCATAGGATTTTTAGAGGTAGATGTCATTTCATTTGTGAATAAAAGTCATTTCAGTCTGTCTTTTTAATTTGGATGACTTTTACGTTTTTCTTTCCTCCTGTACTGGAAAGCACCTCCAGTACAATGTAGAATGGAAACGATGAGAGGGTATCATTGCCTCATTCCTGGTCAAATGCAGTCAGTCTCTCACAATTAAGTATACTGTCAGGCATGGATTTTTGATTAATTTACTTTATCAGGCTGAGAAAGTTCCTCTCTATTCTCAATTTGATGAGACATTTATTTTTGTTTAAAATCAGGAATGGATGTTGCATTTTGAATCTTATTAAAAGCTTTTTTTTAGTAATATATGTGATCATATTGTTTCTTCTTAGTTCGTCAACATAGTGAATAATATATATATATTATTAATATATATAACATATTGGTAAATTATAATATATAACGTTATATGTAATATATAATACTATATATTAATACTTATATATTTACATATACTATATATTATATATTTATATATAATATATAATATTACATGTAATAATATTAATGTATTATAATTATTTTGTATATTATACATAATTATATAATATAATATATTAATTTAATAATATATATTGATATCTATATCTATATGATCTTAATGACAGTACTGCATTATCTTGATGATATAGTTTGGTAATGTCTTAAAGTCAGGTGGCACAATGTAAAACCAACCTTGCATTACTGGAATAAACCCCACAGGGCCATTATACAGAATGGTCATAAAGTTCATGTGCAATTTAAAATTGCACACTATTTAAAATTGCACAGGAACTTTGTGGCCACCCTGTACATTACGCTTTTTATATCTTCTTGTATTTAGATTGCTTAAATTTTATAATTATTCCATCTATGTATAGAGGTATTTAATTTTCTTTCTTACAGAATCTCAAAAAAGACAGAGTCTCAAAAAACATTTAGATAGTTGGCACCTGTGGCTCATCGGGTACAGTTCCGGCCCCATATGCCGAGGGTGGCGGGTTCAAACCCAGCCCCGGCCAAACTGCACCAACAAAAAAAAATGGCCGGGCGTTGTGGCGGGTGCCTGTGGTCCCAGCTACTTGGGAGGCTGAGTCAAGAGAATCGCCTAAGCCCAGTAGTTGGAGGTTGCTGTGAGCTGTGTGACGCCACGGCATTCTACCGAGGGCGATAAGGTGAGACTCTGTCTCTACAAAAAAAAAAAACAAACAAACAAAAAAACATTTAGATAGATGTTGCCCTTGGTAGAGTGCTGTGATGTCACAGCTCAAAGCAACCTCAAACTTTTAGGCTTAAGAGATTCTCTTTCTTCAGCCTCCCAAGTAGCTAGGACTACAGGAGCCTGCCACAACACCTGGCTATTTTTTGTTGTTGTTGATGCAGTTGTATAGCTGGCCCTGGATGGGTTTGAACCCACCACCCTTGGTATATGTGGCTGGCACTGTAGCCACTGTGCTATGGGCACCGAGCCAATTTTCTTTTCTTGTAATGTCTCTATCTTGTTTTGGTATCAGGGTAATGGTGGCCTGATATAATGAGTTGGGAGTTACTCTCTCCTCTTGAAGTTTTTGTAAAAGTTGGTGGTGAATTGGTATTACCTCTTTCTTAAATGTTTGGTGTAATTTATTAGTGGTTCCATTTTCACCTGGACTTTTCTTTGTATATTTTTTGGGAATATTTTAAACTAAAAATTTCGTTTACTCAATAGAATTGAATCTATTTGCTACATCTGTTTTTTCTCAGGGCTGCAGTCCCAGCTTCAGTATCCTGCATGTGGCTAACCAATTCTCCCTGCACCATTTATTAAATAGGGAGTCTTTTCTCCAGTGTATGCTTTTGTTTGGTTTATTGAGGATCAGATGGTGATATGTGGCTACATTCACCTCAGATTTTGTACGTTATTCCATACATCGATGTCTCTGTTTTTATGCCAGTACCAGGCTTTTTTGATCACTATAGACTTGTATCATAACCTGAAATCTGATAATGTCATGCCTCAAGATTTAATTTTATTGCTTTAATTGCATTGGCTATTCAGGTTTTTTTATGATTCTGTATGAATTCAAGTACCACTTTTTCAAGTTCTTGAAAGAATGATGTTGCTACATATAACTGTACTTTTGTAGCCATTCGCCAACTACCCTGTTTCCCCGGAAATAAGACATCCTCTGAAAATAAGATCTACTTACAGGAAAGATAAGATGTCCCCTGAAAATAAGACCTAGCACATCTTTGGGAGCACACCTTAAAATAAGACACTGTCTTATTCTCAGGGAAACAGGGTACTTTTCATTCCTACCCATCTTTTTCACTTTCCAGCCTCTGGTAAACACCACTGTACTCTCTACCTCCATGACATCCACCTTTTAAGCTCCCACATTTGTGTGCAACAAGAGATAATTGTCTTTCTGTGACTGGTCTGTTTTCTTAATATAATGACCTCCAATTCCATCCACATTCCTGCTAATGATATGATATCATTCTTATTTATGGTGGAATAGTATTCCATTATGTATATAGCCATTCGTCTGTTGATGGATACTTAGATTAATTCCATGTCATGGCTGATATGAATAATGCTGCAATTAACATGGAAGTGTTGATATCTCCTTAATGTACTGATTTCATTTCTTTTTCCCTTCTTTTGGATTTCTGGATCATATGGTAGTTCTATTTTTAGGTTTTTGAGGAATCTCATACGATTTTTCATAATAGCTATACTACTTTACATTTTCACCAACAGTATAGGAGCATTTGTCTTTCTTCACATCCTCATCAGAGCTTCTATTTTTAATAATAGCCAAACTAACTGCATTGAGATGTTATCTATTTGTGGTCACATTTCCCTGATGATTAGTGATGTTGAGCGTTTTTTAAAAATACCAGTTGGCAATTTGTATGTCTTTGTTTGAGAAATGTCTATTATGGTACTTTGCCTACTTTAAAAATAATATTATTTGTGTTTTCAATAGTAAGTGGTTTGAGTTCCTTATATATTTAGATTATTAATTCCTTCTCTCATTCTGTATGCAGTCTCTTCAGTTTGTTAATTGAGTCCTTTGCTGTACAGAAGCTTTTTAGTTTGATAAAAATCTCAATTATCTATTTTTATTTGATTGCCTATACTTTTGAGGTCTTATCCAAAAATATTTTCTGAGACTGATGTCCTGTAGCACATCCCTAATGTTTTCTTCTGGTGGTTTCATAATTTCAGGTCTTAGATTTAAGTTTTTAATCCATTTATAGTTGTGTTTTTTATATGATGTAAGATGGGAAATCTAGTTTTATTCTTTTGCATGTGAATGTCCATTTTTTCCAGCATAATTTGTTAAAGAGATAGTCCTTCCCCCCAATATATGTTGTTGGTGCTTTTGTTAAAAATGAGTTGGTTATAAGTGCATAGATTTATTACTTTTTTTTGTTGTTGTTGTTGTTCCTTTGCTTTATGTATCTGTTTTTATGCCCATACCACATTATTTTGGTTATTATAACTTTGTAGGATAATTTTAAATAAGATAGTGTGATTTCGCTAGTTTTGTTCTAATTGCTCAGTATTGTTTTAGCTATTCAGGGTCTTTTGTGGTCCATATGAATTTCGGAATTTTTTTTTTATTATTTCTGTGAAGAATGTCACAGAAAAGACATTGTACTGAATCTGTAGATCACTTTGAGTAGTACAGACAATTTTATAAGATTAATTCTTCCAATCCACAAGCATGAAATATCTTTTCTTTCTTGTGTGTCCTCTCCCATTTCTTTCACAAGTGTTTTGTAGTTTGTCTTGTATATATCTTTCACTTCTTTGATTAAATTTGTCCCTAAGTACATTTTTTTATTTATTGTAAATGGAATTGCTTTCTCAATTTCTTTTTCAGAATGATTCATATTAGTTTATAAGAATGCCATTCATTTTTGTATGTTGACTTTGTGGGTCCTGAAACTTTGCTGAAGTCTTTTGTCAGTCCTAAGAGTTTTTTTGGTGTACTCTTTAGATTTCTCTAGATATAAAATCATGTTATTTATGAACAAATATAATTTGACTTCATTTTTCGGTTTGGGTACTATTTTTTTCTCTTGCTTAATTTCTCTGGCCAGGACTTCCAGTAATATGATAAATAACAGTGGTCAGAGGGGGCATCCTTGTTTTGTTCCAAATATTAATAGAAAGACTTTCAATTTTTCCCATTTTACTATGAGAGCTATGGGCTTGGCATACGTGGCCTTTATAGTATTGAAGTGTGTTCCTTTTTTACTCATGAGTTTTTGTAATTCATTTTGTTGATGTGTTGAACCATCCTTGCATCTCTGGGATGAATCACACTTTACCATAGTGAATAATCTTGATAATGTGGTGTTAAGTTCTATTTGCTTGTATTTTGTTGAGGATTTTCTCATCTATGTTCATTAGGGATATTGGCCTGTAGTTTTCTCTTTTTGTTGTTTCTTTATCTGGTTTTAGTACCAGGGTAATGATAGACTTGTAGGATGAGTTTGCAAGTATTACACACCTTCAATTTTTTAGAAGTTTGAGTAGAATTGGTATTAGGTATTCTTCAAATATTTGGTAGAATCCTTCAGTAAATCCATCAGGTCCTGGGATTTTCTTTGATGGGAGATCTTTTATATTAATAACTACTTCAATCTCATTTCTCATTATTGCTCTGTTCAGGTTTTTTATTTCTTCGTGGTTCAATCTTAGTAGGGTGTATGCATCCAAAAATTTATCCATTTCTCCTAGGTTTTCCAGTTTGTTAGCATATAGTTGTTTATGTAATAATAGTCTCTAATGCTTTTCTTTTTGTATTTCTGCAGTATCACTTGTAATGTCTTCTTTTTCATGTCTGATTTTATTTATTCTCCTTTTTTCTTAGTTTAGATAAAGGTTTGCTGATTTTGTTTACCTTTTAAAAAGACAGCTTTGGATTTTGTTGATCTTATGGGGGAATTTCAGTTCCAATTTCATTTATTTCTGCTCTAATCTTTATCATTTCTTTATTCCTCCCTATTTTGGGTTTGATTTGTTCTTTCATTGCTAGTTCCCTGAGGTGCATTATTGGGCTATTCATTTGGAATCTTTCTATTTTTTGATATAGGCATTTATTGTTATAAACTTCCCTCTTAATAATACTTTCACTATATCCCGTATGTTCTGGTATGTTGTGTTTCCAGTATCATTTGTTTTAAGAAATTTTTAAAATTCTTTCTAAATTTTTTCATTGATCTGTTGGTTATTCAGGAGCATGTTGCTCAATTCCCATGTACTGGTACAGTTTCCAAAGTTCTTACTATTCATTTCTTAGTTTTATTCCATTATGATCAGAAAAGATACTTGATATGATTTTAACTTTTTTGAATTTGTTAGGACTTGTTTTGTGGTCTATCCTGGAGTATGTTTCATGTACTGAGAAGAAAAATCTGTATCTGCTACAGTTAGGTAAACAGTTCTATAAATGTCTGTTAGGTCCATTTGTTGTAGATGGATAGTTTAATTCCTAGGTTTCCTTCTTGATTTTGTTTATATGTTGTTTCCATTGCCAAAAGTGGGATGTCAAAGTCCTTTACTATTATTGTATTGCAGTATATCCTTGCCTTTAGGTCTACCAATGTTTGCTTTATATAGTTAGATGCTCTGTTGTTGAGTACAAATATATATTTACTATTGTTTTATCTTCTTAACAAATTGACACTTTTATCATTATATAATGACCTTCTCTGTCTTATATTTCCTGTTTTCTAGTTGTTTTCGCAACAAATTTCTTCCTTTTTAAATACCTTCCTTTGTGGTTAAGTGATTTTCTCTGGTAGTCTGTCTTAACTAATTGCTATTTTGGTTTTAGTGTATCTATTTTTTTTAATTGTTTGGGATTTGTTGAGAGTACAAAGAATTAGGTTATACTTATTGCATTTGTTAGGTAAAGGCCCTCTTATAATAGTGTCCCACTCCAAAGAGGTGTGCCATACATTGAGACCCTGTTCCCTCTCTTCTTCATGCTCCCTCATTCCCCTGTTTCCTGTCTTCTCTCCACTCCCTCATTCCCATACCTTCCTTGTAAAAGATCATCTACTGCCATCATATTGGAATTGAGTACCTTGGATTCTTGCTTCTCTATTCATGTGATCCTTGCTTCTCTATTCATATTATTCTACTAAGAAGAAGGTGTTCCAACTCCATCCAGGTTAATACCAAAGATCCTTATGATAAAATTCTTTTTGTCTTCTGGGTAGAGTCCTAGAATGGGATTGGAGGATCAAATGGGAGGTCTATATTGAGTTCTTTGAAGATTCTTCATACATTCTTCCAAAAAGAGTGCATTAGATTGCAATCTCACCAGCAGTAAAAGTGTTCCCTTTCTCCACATTCATGCCAGCGTCTGCAGCTTTGAGACTTTGTGATGTGAGCCATTCTCCCTGGGGTTAGGTGATAACTCAGGGTGGTTTTGATTCACATTTCTTTATGATTAGGGACAATGAGCATTTTCTTCATATATTTGTTAGCCATTAATCTGTCTTTCTTTGAGAAGGTTCTATTCATGTCTCTTGCCAACTGATTTATGGGATTTCTGGCTCTTTTTCCATTGATTAATTTGAGTTTTCTGTAGATACTAGTCATCAAGCTTTTGTCTGATTCATAATATGCAAATATATTTTCCGATTCTGAGGGTTGTCTATTTGCTTTTGTTGTTGTGTCCTTACCTGTACAGAAGTTATTCAGGTTAATTAAGTCCCATTTGTTTATTTTTGTTGATGCAATTGCCATGAAAGTCTTCTTAAAATCTTTCCCTAAGCCAGTATCTTTTAGTGTTTTCCCCACACTTTCTTCAGTATTTTTATTGTTTCATGCCTTAGATTTAAATCTTTTATCCACCTTGAATCAATTTTGTAAGTGTTGAAAATTGAAGGTCCAGTTTTAGTCTTTTACATATGGTTATCAAGTTTTCCTAGCAGCATATATTGAATAGGGATTCTTTTCCCTAGTGTATGTTCTTGCTTGATTAATCAAAGATCAGGTGGCTATAAGATGTTAGTTTCATCTTATGGTTTTTTATTAGATTCCTGATGTCTATGTCTCTAATTTTGTGCTAATGCCATGCTTTTTTGATCACTATTGGCTTGTAGTATAGCCTAAAGTCTAGTAGGATGATGACTCTAGCTTTGTTTTTATTACTAAGTATTGCCTTGGCTATATGGGCTTTTTTCTGGTTCCACACAAAATGAACAATTCTTTTTTTCCAAATCTTGAAAATATGATGTTGATATTTTGATGGAGTGGCATTGAATCTATAGATCACTTTAGGAAGTATAGACATTTTAACAATGTTGATTCTTCCCAGCCATGAGCATGATATGTTCTTCCATCTGTTAATATCTTCTGCTATTTATTTTCTTAGGGTTTCATAATTTTCTTTGTAGAGGTCCTTCACTATTTTAATTAGGTATATACCTAGGTATTTCATTTTTTTTTGAAACTACTGTGAAGAGAATTGTGTCCTTGATTTACTTCTCATCTTGGCTATTATTGGCATATACAAAGGTTACTGATTTGTGGACATTGATTTTACAACATAAAGCATTACTGTTTATATATATTTTTTAATCATTTCCAGGAGTCATGTGGTTGAGTCTTTGGGATTCTCCAAGTATAAGATTATATCATCAACAAAGAGTGAGAGTTTGACCTCTTCTGCCCCCATTTGGATGCCCTTTATTACCTTCTTTTGCCTGATTGTATTGGGTAGAACTTCAAGCACTGTATTGAATAGTAGTGGCTATAGTGGACAACCTTGTCTGGTTTCAGTTCTAAGTGGAAAAGCTTTCAGTTTTACTCCACTAGCTGCGAGTTTGTTGTAGATGGTTTCAATCAGATTAAGAAATGTGCCACCTATGCCTATATTATTAAATATTTTAATTAGAAAAGAATGCTGAATTTTATTGAATGCTTTTTCTTCATCTATCGAGAGGATCACGTGGTCTTTGTTTTTGCTTCCATTGAAATTTTGAATGAAGTTCATGGACTTGTGTATGTTAAACCAGCCTTGCATCCCTGGGATGAAACTCACTTGATCATGTGAATGATTTTTTTCATGTGTAGCTATAATCTATTTTTTAGGAGTTTATTGAGAATTTTTGCATCTATATTCATTCATTAGTGAAATTGGTCTGAAGTACTCCTTTCTGGTTGAGTCTTTTCCTGGTTTTGGTATCAGGGTGATATTTGATTCATAGAACATGTTGGGAGAAGATTCCTTCCTTCTCAATTTTTTTGAATAATTTCTCCAGTGTAGCTATATCACATGCCTTCTCCTATACATCACCACCTCACTGTGCACCCCAAGCTATGACTCCAGGTATGGTCCCCATGCCAGCTCTGGCTGGATTCTCTTTTATTTCCCCATTTGTACCAGAAGTGCTCACACTAACGATACTTCTGGTCCTTCATTTTGTTCCACCCACTGTAGTGTATCTATTATAGATTTTGTTTATTGGTTACCATGAACCATTTTATAAATAACATCTTGTTTTAACAATATTTAAACCTGATTCCAACTTAACTTTGATAACCAGAAAAAAAAAGGAAAAGTAACACACAACCAAAAAAAAAAAAAAAAGAAAAGAAAACAACACATGGTATATCTTAACTTTCTTGTGCTCCCAGATTTTTTTTTTTTTTTGTAGAGACAGAGTCTCACTTTATGGCCCTCGGTAGAGTGCCGTGGCCTCACACAGCTCACAGCAACCTCCAACTCCTGGACTTAAGCGATTCTCTTGCCTCAGCCTCCCGAGTAGCTGGGACCACAGGCGCCCGCCACAACGCCCGGCTATTTTTTGGTTGCAGTTTTGGCCGGGGCTGGGTTTGAACCCACCACCCTCGGTATATGGGGCCGGCGCCCCACCAATTGAGCCACAGGCGCCGCCCGTGCTCCCAGATTTTTAATTTTTGATATCACAGTTCATGTTTTTATATTACCTATATCTTAACAAATTGTTATAGTTATTTTTGTTTGTAATAGTTTTCTCTTTTGAACTTCTTACTAATGATATACATATGTATAATTAGTTTAAGCACCACAATTACAATATTTCTGTAATAACCATCCCTTTCTGTTTGAAGGACTTCCTTAGTTAGCATTTCTTATAGGTCTGGTATGGTAGCAATGAATTCTTTCATCTTTTGTTTGTATGGTAAATTTTACCTATTTCTGAAGAATAACTTTGCTGGATATTGTATTTTTTATTGAAATTTGTTTTTTCTTCAGAGCTCTGAATATATCTTCCCATTCCCTCCTGGCTTACAAGATTTTTGGTGAAAAGTCCGATGCCAGCCATATTGGATCTCTCTTTTAAATTATTATTTTAGAATTTTTATTATTTTATTTTTTTATTTTTACATATACATGTGTTTATTAGGTTTCCATTTTTCTTTGCCTTCACAAAATTAAAAAGGCTTAAATTTTAATGACAATAACAATGTTTAAAATAAGGACTAGAAACAAAAACCTTGTAAAGAACAAATGAACATAAATACATTCAGAAAAGGAATCAGACAATTACTACATCAAAATATTAGGCAATAATAATGCAAAGAAAGTAACATTCACATTGTCAAATAAGAGTATGTCTATTATAGAATGCTTTGACTCTGAGGTTCAGTATGGAGTCATCAGTTAACTTATTATTTTTTTTTAAGTCTCAAAAATAGACAACTAATATTTATAAATAAAAGTAACAAATAATTTCAAAAAAAAGATCATGCCAAATCTTATAGACAACAGAAAAAGAGAAAATGCTTCAAAATCATTCTACTTGATCTGGGTACACTGATATGAAAATTGAAGAAAATATATTATTATAAAGGGGAAATTACAAACATATGTCACTTATAAATGAGGATGCAATATCCTAAACAATATATTAACAAGTTGAATTAAAAATTAATGTTTAAATAATATACTTTGGTCAGAATTAAATCCAATTGATGTGAGAATTAGTCGCTACTCCATTCATAGGGATCAATCCCTCAGTCATTTCTGATTGAGGTTACTAGAGATTTTACTTTTTTTTATTTCTAGTGAGTCTAGCCAAAGGTGTATATATTTTATTTTTTTTCAAAAAAAACAACTACTTGTTTCATTAATTTTCTGAATGATTCTTTTGTTTTCAATTTCATTTATCTCTGATTTAATTTTGGATATTTCATTTCTTCTGCTGGGTTTAGGCTTAGATTGTTCTTCTTTTTCTAATTCTGTCAGATGGCTTGTGAGTTTGTTGATATGCTCTCTTTCTGTTTTTCAAATGTAGACTTCTAAAGAGGTAAATTTTCCTCTCAGGACTGCTTTTGCTGCATCCCATAGGTTTTGTGGGATAGAATGTGTGTCTTCATTGTTATTATATTCAAGGAAGTTAATGATTTTCTTTTTTATTTCTTCCCACAACCAACTGTCATTCAGCATAAGATTGTTTAACTTCCATGCCTTTGTGTGAGGTTGAGCATTTTTGTTGGAGTTGAGTTCCACTTTTAGTGCCTTGTGGTCTGAGAAGATGCAAGGTAGAATTTCAATTCTTTTGAATGGAATTAAATTATTTGCTTCTTTTCCCTTGATGCTTTTAGGATCCTCTTTTTGTATTTGACATTCATATTAATACATGTCTTGCGGTGTTATTATTTGGCTTGAATCTGATTGGTGACATTTGATTTTCCTGTACATGTATATTTATATTTTTCCCTAGGTTTAAAATGTTTTCTGCTATGATTTCTTTGAATAAGCTTTTCTTTGAATAAGCTTCTTTTCTTTGAATAAGCTTTTTACTCTCACAAGAGTAACTATACCCTTGATTTGTAGGAGCACTCTTCTCTTCCCAGAGATAGTCACCTTTTAATTTCATACTTAAGCTTCCTCAAAGTAGGATCTCTGAGTAAAATCTTTCCAGCCAAGTGCTATTTCTTGAATTTTCCCTTTAGTATCTTAATTGTGTTCTTTTAATTAAGCACTTTTTCCCATAAAATTCAATATAGACCCTTATTTCCACAGTAGAATTAATGATGTTATGGCTGAACTGCCACATGCAAAGATATTGATACAACTGGCTAACCATTTAGTAAACAAAAACAATATTAAAAGAAATAAAAATCACCCATAAAATAAAATTAATGCTAGAATAATTAAAGACCAATATTTTAAGAATAAAGCATTACCGTGATAGGAGAAATGTAAGTGCATGTTTATATTCCTTTGAAATGAAAAGGATTTTTTGTAACAGTTTTATTTATGTAATTTATATTTCAGGCACTTGTTTTTTAGTATGGTCTCATAGCTATGTAACCATTAGGAAAATAATTAGAATTTTTTCATCATACCAAAATAAACCCTGTACCTTTAATCACTCCTCTATCTCCTTATCTTCCAACCCTCTCATGCCCAAGTGCCCAGTAACCTACGTTCTGTCTCTATATATTTTCCTGGTCTGGTTATTTCATATGAACAAGATCATAGAAAATGTGTTGTTTTGACTGCCTTCTTCAAGTTAGCATAAAGTTTATAAGATTTATGCATGACGTAGCATTAATTTGTTACTTTTTATGGCCAAATAGTATTCAATTTTATGAATATGCCACATGAGATGAAAATATTTGATAAATACTTAGGTCTTTCCCATTTTTTTTTTTTTTTAGACAGAGTATCACTTTTTACCCTGTGTAGACTGCAGTAGCATCATAGCTCACAGCAACCTCAAACTCTTGAGCTCAAATGATCTTCTTGCCTCAGCCTCCCGAGTAGCTGAGACTATAGGTGTCTGCCACAACACCCAACTGTTTTTAAGAGTATTGCTCTTGTTCAGGCTAGTCTTGAACTTATGAGCTCAAGCAATCCACCTGCCTGGGCCTCCCAGAGTGCTGTGATTATAGGCATGAGCCACCACGGTCTTTTACACTTTTGAACTACTTTGAATAATGCTGTAATGCTGCTCTGGATATCCACGTATAAGGGGAGTTTTTGTTGTTGTTGTTTGTTACTCCAGAAATAATTCCACTGACCTTTTTAAAAATAATTTCTCTTTATTGACATTCTGTGATAAAAGTGGCAATGTCGTCATGTCTTCCTTTGCTTCTTCAGTCATTCTTTCCTTTAGTGGTGTAAACATATTTATAATGGTTCCCTGGAAGTTTTTTTTTTTTCTCTTGTATGCTTCACACTTTCTTGTTTGCATGTCTTGTAATTGTTGTTGAGAACCGGATGTTTTAGATAATACATTGTTACAAATGTGCAGAGCTGTTCCTTGTTTCCTCTTGCCTCCAGTGTTTATCTTTGTTTGCTTGTTTATTTGTATAGTCACTTGCTGGGCTGTTATATTGAAGTCTATTTCCCTCATACTGCGAAGACTCTGAATTGGCTCCTCCAAGGGAGCGGCAGGCTGGCATGTGCACAGTCATCCTGGGATAACTGTGGAAGGATTGTCTTCCCCTCTCTTTTTCCATGATTACAACCAGCTGTTAAGCTCTACTAATTCCCAACTGATTGATCTATTGTTTTTGACAATACCCTGGAGCATAAATTGCTCCCTAGACTGAGACCATTCAAATTAAATTTGGCCTCCTTTATGGAGTAATTTTGAGATCAATGTCTGCATTTTTTTTTTTTTTTGTGGTTTTTGGCCCGGGCTGGGTTTGAACCTGCCACCTCCAGCATATGGGACTGGTGCCCTACTCCTTGAGCCACAGGCGCCACCCCAATGTCTGCATTTTTCTCTGACCCAAAGAAAGCTCTCCTTGACTCACTTTTCCCCCGATTTTCTCTCTGGTAAGCCTATTGGTTTGTGATCTAGTTAATATCCCTCATGAAGCTACCATCTTCTTCCTAATTGCATTTCTCCAAAATCTCCATTGTATTTGAAAGCACCCAATAGGAATGAATGTCTCCAACTCTGTTTCAAGTAAAGTCAAAGATTTTTTTGTTTGTTTGTTTTGTTTTGCTTTTCCTTATGGCTAACCTCTCTCCTTGGACAAAATTTCTGAGCCATGGTTTTGGAACTGATTGTGGGGACAGTGGGATATGTTTGAACGACATCCTTAGATTTAGGAGGGATCTTGGGGATAGTAGCTTCCTGTACAGGGTGGCCATAAAGTTTGTGTGTAATTTAAAATAGTATATAGTTGGGATCCCAGTACTTTCTGCCTGCTGTCCTAGAGGAACAGCCTCTGCTCTATGATTGGGGGCTGTTTGGGAGGTAACCCTGATCTCTTGGCCACACTCCCCTAGTATTTAGCCTCTGCAACAGGTAATTGTAGAGGGGATAACAAATGGCAAAGGTGTGCCCCTCCCCAAAGGATGCTCACATATATTCATTCCCTCCACTGGGAACTCTGGGGAAGCACTGCGTTTTTGGCTGTATTCACCTGGAGAGGAGTTTCTGTCTTGCTGAGCTGGGAGAAGTTCATGGTTCAGATGTTACAGACTGTCACTGTTCTTGGTGAGTTTTAGCAGATTTTATGGAATTACTTTTTTTTTTTTAGACAGAGTCTCACTTTGTCTCCTCAGGCTGGAGTAGTTCACCACAACCTCAACCTCTTAGGTTCAGGTGGTCCTCGGGCCTCAACCTCCCAAGTAGCTGGGACTGCAGGCCCTTGCTACAATGCCTGGCTATTTTTTTTTCTTTTTTTTTTGTAGTAGAGATGGGTCTCACACTTGCTCAGGCTGGTCTGGAACTCCAGAGCTTAAGAGATCCTCCCACTTCGGCCTCGAAAGTGCTAGGATAATAGGCCTAAGCCCCCAGGCCCAGGACTCAAATAAACATTTCTTTTCTTTCTTTTTTTTTTTCCCCTCGCCCTGAGGTGGGCAGTGGGCTCTCCTGCTGTGGTCTTAAGCCCCTTCCCCACTGTGCCCTTTCAGGCAATTAATAGAATAAATTCCATTTAAAATATATTAAATAAAAAAATAAATATTTCTTTATAAGCAATATAGCAAGACCTCATTTCTTCTTACCCATACACACACAGATTAGCTCAGCTTGGTGTGGCGCTATGTGCCTGTAGTCCCAGTTACTTGGAAGGCTGAGGCAGAAGAATCTGCTTGAGCCAGGAGTTTGAGATTTCTGTGAGCTCTAATTGTGCCACTGCATTCTAGTTGGGGCAACAGTGTGAGACCTTGACCCCCAGAATTTTTCTTTGTTTGATATGTCCCCTTAAAACTAGTTCTAGAGGCTTTGAATATGTGTGTTTAAATAATTTTCATCTCCAGTTATTCTTGTTTTCCTGAAGAGTGAATCTGTTGAATGCCCTGCTTTACCATTCTGGATGTCAAACCTAAGAAAATACTTTAAAAATATGACATCAAAGAGAAATGTAAGGAAAAACTGATAAATTTAATTACATAAAAATGTAAAATGGGTCTATATATATATATATTTTTTTTTTTTTGAGACAGAGTCTCATTTTGTTGCCCTCAGTAGAGTTACTGTGACATCACAGCTCACAGCAATCTCAAACCCTCAGGCTCAAGCGATTCTCTTGCCTCATCCTTCAAGGTCGCTGAGACTACAGGTGCTGGCCACAATGCTCGGTTATTTTTAGGGATAGAATCTCACTGTGAGCTCAGGTAATGCACCCATCTCGGCCTCCTAGAGTGCCAGGATTATAGGCATGGGCCACTGTGCCCAGGCCCAAATATTTCTGAAGTTTAAGGAAAATACAAAGAAAATCTGCAATAGATAAAAGTTTATTATCTTAAATATACTGAAAAGTTCGACTAATCTGTAGTATGAAAATGAACACGCAAACAAATGAACACAGAATGCAGAGAGGTAATTCATAAAATGCATGTAACACAAAAACTTACAAAAAACTTTCATCTCACTCGTAATAAAAGAAATGGAAAAGAAAAACATGTCATGGCCACAAATGAGAAAAGATATAAGTAAAATTATAATATTTAGCAAGTAGGCAATGAAAACGGTGATGAAAGAGCAAATTGGTGCAAACTTTGGCAAAATGAATAGATCTCATATTTAAAATGTGTATAAATTTCCATATAATGTTTACTTTAATTAAAACTGTTATCTAGTGTGAAGTATGGATGATGGCTGCGTGCGTGTTTTTGGGTGTGTTGGGTTTTACCTATACTAGTGTTGCTACTGGTTAACATTTGCAATTCTCTAATCCAGAATACATATTTCAGAGGTCAGAATTACGGTTTGCATCTATAGGCTTCTTATCAAAAACTCCCCTAAGATTAAATTCACTGTATTTAATATCAAGGATCTACTGGATAGAACTGAAGGGTGGAAGCTTTGCTAATTGGCATAACTGAAGACAGTGATGATTATTATTGCTGGTGAATGATTATTTTCACTAGTGAAACGCTTGGTGTTTAAGACAAAGGTTTGGTTAGCACTGTGGCTCAGTGAGTTTGGGCTTTGCAAAGTATAGCATGAGAATCTTGTCAGTGCAACAGCCCAACATTCTTAGAAACGCTGCTCTGCGCTTATGATTCTAATCAGATTTGTGTTGAGAAATTTCCAGAGGATTTTGTTACCTGACTCCAACTAAGACTTTAATTCAATCCTGCCCTTGCAACATTCTTGCCTCTGGTGAATGTTTCCTTCAAAGCACTACTGTAAATTCCATAATAACAGAGTTGGGACTTTATTGAGCTTAGAGCATGAATAACTATTCTTTTTTTTTTTAAAACTGTCTGCTATGTTGTTACATGTGAAGAATTTACCCTTAATTTTCTTTTATTAACATTTACCACATTATTTTGAGGGTATTGGGAATAATGCCTAGAACCCTCCCCTATCTCTTCTAATTGTTGAAGATTACAGCTGTTTATAATAAAAGAATCTAATAATTAAGAATAAGCAAAATTGTTTTTTACCTAAGAGCTCAAATTATAGGAATTTATTCTAAGGAAAAAATTAAGGATATATGTAAAATTTCATTTCACTATATTTATCAGTGAGTTATTTATCACAGAACACAAGCAATTTAAATGCTCAATAATAGAAATTCTTAAGTAATTTGAAGTATATTCTGAAAAGAAATATTCAGCAGTTTTAAAAAATTAGGGCATAGAAAACGATTTAGTGATGGGGAAAAAGGCAGGACACATTGTGTTTAAAAATGATACTAAAACTGTATATATGTAGTTCTAGTTACTTGGGAGGCTGAGGCAAGAGAATCTCTTTTTTTTTTTTGGCCGGGGCTGGGTTTGAACCTGCCACCTTCGGCATATGGGACCGGTGCTCTACCCCTTTGAGCCACAGGCGCCACCCACAAGAGAATCTCTTAAGCCCAAGAGTTGGAGGTTGCTGTGAGCTATGACTCTACCAAGGGTGACATAGTGAGACTCTGTGCCCCCCAAAAGTATATAAAAATGAAAAATATTAAAATATGTAATTATTATTATGTAAATAGAGGCATCAGTTGTTTGAGATAAAATTAAAAGATACATGATTTGATGAATTCTTTGATTTCTTTGTAGTTCCAAATTCCAGGGCTTAATAAAGAGTAGATTATGAACCAGCTGAGTCAAAATCAATTGGCTTATTTGTAAAATGTCCATATCAAAATATCTTGGGGGAAATATAAATTATCTATTGCTATGTAAATAAATTACCATGAAATATAGGGATTTAAAACAACAAGCATTAATTACGCAATGCTTTTGTTGTTCTGGAGGATACATACTATTTATGCTTAATGGGGTGCTTCTGGCTAACAGTCGTGAAGTTACAATCAAGCACTCAGCCAATGATTCAATCACCTCAAGGCTTTACTGGGACTATAAAATCTGCTTCCTTGTGAGCTGTTGGTAGACTTCAAAATATCTACTTTGAATCTCATTCATAGGATTGCTGGCAGGCCTTGGTATTTGCAATGTGGCTACTGGAGCATGTTTCCAACATGATAGCTGCCATTCTAAGAGAGAAACAGACAGCACCCAGAATGGAAGTCACAGTCTTTGTGCAAGCCCATCGTGGATGTGATATCCATCCCTTCAGTGAATAATAAGTCTAGTCAACATATAAAAGGAAAGAAATTAAATAAGTGCACAAATATCAGAAGCCACAAATCACTGGGGGTGGGGAGCACCTTTTTTTTGTTTGTTTGTTTTGGAGACAGATTCTCACTTTGTTGCCCAGGCTAGAGTGCCGTGGCATTCTGATAGCTCACAGCAATCGCAAGTCTTGGGCTCAAGTGATCCTCTTGCCTCAGGTGAGTGGCTGTGACTATAGGCACCTGCCACAACACCAGCTAGTTTTTCTACTTGTAGGAGAGACAGGTACTCATTCTTGCTCAGGCTGAATTGTGAGCTCACCAAAGCACCTACCTTGGCCTCCCAGAGTGCTCTGATTACAGCTGTCAGTCACCAAGTCCAGCCTGGGGCAGGGTAGGAGGGTATCTTATCGACCTCCTAACACAGGCTGAGCCACTCAAATCTGAATTTCTAACAATATGCTCAAAGAATGCATATACAAACCATTTAATTTCAAAGTCTTCATAACAGAGTAAAAAATTTGATATGTAGAACCTGACTCTTTATAATCCATAGCTTGATTTCCTCTGTACAGGTAATTGTCAATCTGTATTTTTCATCTAAGATCATGTTGTTTTGGCGGCCAAGATTAGAACTCAAATTTTCTCAATTCCTAAAAACACACACTTCTTACTTTACTAAGTTCTCTCTTTTTTTATAATCCTTCCTTTAGTTCTTGAACCTGTCCTAGTTTGTGAACAAGTGCATGAATTACAAAGTTGATCAGCAAGAACAAAATCACCAAAATCCGCTTGAGGTTTTCTGAAGTAGAAAAAATTCTCATGTGATTGTGGCATGCAATTTATATGAGGAAGCTGGCAGAAGACCGTATAAAAGATACCTTTTATTCCCACAATACTGTCTTCCTAAAATGATTGCATGTAAATTGTGTATACATAAATGAATCCCTGTCAGATCTGGGCTGAGGTGGCTAGCCATGTAAAGGAGACATTTGGTATAATTGATCCTCATCATTTGGAGATCCGTATTTTGTGAATTTGCCCATTTGCTCAAATTTATTTCTAACCTCAAAGTCAATGGTGAAGGCTCCAGAGTAGACACTTGTAGACACACATAGAGAAATTACAAATTTAAGCTGCCCAATACACACGTTCCCAGCTTTGATCAAACAGAGTGATTGTCTGCTCTCTTGTTCAGTTCTCACACTGTTAAGTTTGCTTTAGACATATTAAAAAAAAAAAAGTTTGCTTTTTGCCGGATATCTAGCAGTTATCCAATTTTTGTGGGTTTTTTTGTTTTATTTGAGATTTTGATGTTTAAAATGTCCTCATGCATAGTACTGGAGTGCTGTCTAGTGTTCCTAACCACAAAAAGCTGTGATGTGCCTTACAGTGAAAACGCGTATCTTAGATAAGTTTTCTTCAGGCAAGGGTTACTTACAATGCTGTAAGCCATGAGCTCAATGTTAATCAATCAAAAATATATATTGAAGAAACTGTCTTTATTGGTTGACAAAAAAATCTTGTCACCCAGAGGCTGTTAGGAACCTAACCCTCTAATTTCCCTGGAGCAATTGTGTCTGAAGTGACTTTATAGAACTTAACTAGTGAGAACAAGGAATATCAACTGTAAATACTTCTGCAAAGTAAAGACCATTTGAGTTATTATTTTCAGGTTTTGTGTAAATAATCCAATATATCTGGAAAAAGGTGGATGAGAGAAAAACTGATTCCTAATTCCACCTTATTATACTTGAATTGGAGTCTCACAGCCTTGTTTATAAAGGCATCTTGGCTGAGGCATCATAATTCTATTTTACTTTGACTCAGTCTGTCAGTCTGTGTCACAACCTTCATGGCAATTAACTGTGCTTCTGTGTGCTAATTATCATTATCCCACTAAGCGGCCATTATGATTCTGATGTCCTTAGTTTGAAGCTCAAGCTTCAATAAGTCACCTAAAACAATTGCATAGGGGAGGAGCTTTGGAAGGCTGATCTGGAATCCCTACTTAAGTTCTATTGTATTGTACTCCATTTCGAATCCCAATGCAAAGTTTTCTTGACACATTTTATAAAATCATTGCTTTATCGACTTGACTAAAGCAAATTTGAAGCTATGTTTAAAAAATGGGGATAAGATACAGGAACATGTATCTTACAACTGAAGATATATATATATATATATATCTGAATATATATAATATAGCTAATATAAGACTATCTGACAGTCATCCCTGCCAGTCCATGACCTTATTCAAGTTATTTAGAACAAAGAGGGTGGTGTTTATGGATTTGGTTCAATCCCACTGCATGCCAGGAATAGGGAGAAAATCAAATCAAGTTAGTTGTGATCAGAAGAGGCATATTTCTTTTTCTATGATACTCTTCCTCTTTCCACCTCTTATATTAAATCCACATCCACTAAATCCCCAGGCTGTTTGGAGATGGAATAAAGAAGGGAAGGGAAGGGGAAGGGATTGAGACATGCCCTTTGTGGAGTGTGTAGAACTGTTGCATGCTGAGTAAAATCTGATGAAGTATTCCATCCATGTCTCCCCAAAGTCAAAAGCATTTTCAGCGTTGATTTCCCTTAAGAGTTATCAGACCTCATTCAATTGGTTTAATGCATCAAAGAGGTGACCTTGTGTCCACACAGATACTCTCTTATTAAAAGACCTGGAGGTAAAACTTCACATAGGTCTGTCAATAGATACTTTGGAAGGTGTGGTGGGCTTCCTGCAGCTCTCTGCTGAGCTATTGTTCAGTTTAAATGGGCTAGAGAAATTTTCTATTGCATTATAATGATGATTATTTGCAAATTACATGAGTACTGGTAATTCATTCATGCACTGATACAGAGCTGGGTCTCAGTGCAGTGGTATTGAACTTTCCGCTGGTGGCGTTAATTAATTCGTTTGGAACATTTCCTCCAGAGAATCCCAATCATAGGTTCTCTGAGCAAGAAACTGACACCCAGCCGGGGTCCCAGATATGTCAGGACACACGTGTAAGGATGGTGTTCTCAAAATAAACCATTTCCATCCTCTGGCAGGGGATGATTCTATTAGGAACACTCTCCAATCCTGCGAGCTTCAATGAGAGCCTCTCTTTCTTGGCAGAGGTGACAGTTGAGCATTGCTTCTTCCCTGCAGGATGGAAGAAAGGGACTGGATTATTGGTTGCATTTTAAACTGGTGTCTGTTCTGGGGGAAATTTGGGGGGAGTACTGATACGTTTTGCATCTGATCTGTGGAGGAGTGTGACTGAAAAAAAAAGTCCTCCCAAATTATGTTTGACTCAAATCCCCTCAACACAACCAAAATCTCTCTCCAGATACACAATTTTCCTAACTCCCTGGTGAACTGTGGAGCAAATATTGGTCATCTTTAGTTTCCCAGAACCTACCGGAATACAGTATCTGGAATATAGTAAATACAAAATAAAGGTTAATGGGAAGAATGAAAAGAAAATATTTATATTTAAAAATTAGAAATACAGTTAAGGGAATTTGCTTGAAATCTTCATAAAACTTTTAAAATTGCTTCAGTTTATAGTTCTAGTGAAAGAATGTGACAGCCTACTGTATTCACTTTATTCTTTGAAATTTTGTGTCCAGTCTAAAATACCACCCTTTCCCTGAGTATGTTAAGAGTATGACTATTCCGGGCGGCGCCTGTGGCTCAGTGAGCAGGGCGCCGGCCCCATATACCGAGGGTGGCAGGTTCAAACCTGGCCCCGGCCAAACTGCAACAAAAAAATAGCCGGGTGTTGTGGTGGGCGCCTGTAGTCCCAGCTACTGGGGAGGCTGAGGCAGGAGAATCGCCTACGCCCAGGAGTTGGAGGTTGCTGTGAGCTGTGCGACGCCACAGCACTCTACGGAGGGCGATAAAGTGAAACTCTGTCTCTACAAAAAAAAAAAAAAAAAAGTATGACTATTCCCCAGGAATATCTTATGGAGAACTCTTGGGTAGGCATTTTTAATACACTTTTTTAAAAAAATTATATATATAGGGCGGCGCCTGTGGCTCAAAGAGTAGGGCGCCGGTCCCATATGCCAGAGGTGGCGGGTTCAAACCCAGCCCCGGCCAAAAACCACAAAAAAAAAAAAATTATATATATACTTACTTATAATTAACTAGCTGCAGAAAAATAATCAGTCTAAAAAATGTCGCAGTACAGATAGTATAAGTCATGGTTCTGGCATGAGCATAAAAGCCTTCAAATGGAGTGGAAACTATTCATCTTAAGAAGTTATTTACCATGGAAAACTCTCATATTACCAACATTCCAGTTTTATAAATTGCTTGTATTAGAGCAACACATCAGACAAGGAGAGGGAAAAAAGCCTTAAAATCTTCAAGTTTAAGTAATCTGGAAATCTGGAAAATAAAATGACAACACACCTCTCCTTAGCACTAATCTCAGCAGTCATGAGAGTCATTTCAACAATACCTATCATCACGTCTGATCAAACAGAGTGATTGCCCAGTTCTCGAACAGGAATTTTGAAACATTAATTAATTAAAAATAAACACACAGGGGCGGCGCCTGTGGCTCAGTGAGTAGGGCGCCGGCCCCACATGCCGAGGGTGGAGGGTTCAAACCCAGCCCCGGCCAAACTGCAACCAAAAAATAGCCGGGCGTTGTGGCGGGCGCCTGTAGTCCCAGCTACTCCGGAGGCTGAGGCAAGAGAATCGCTTAAGCCCAGGAGTTGGAGGTTGCTGTGAGCCGTGTGACGCCACGGCACTCTACCCGAGGGCGGTACAGTGAGACTCTGTCTCTACACAAAAATAAAAAACTAAAAAATAAATAAACACACAGAAGACAAAACGCAAAACAAAGCTGACACTGTGTGAACTAACAAGACTACTGCATATACATCATTTGTAGGAGTTGGAGGTTTGCTTACTACAGTAGTTGAAAAATAGTTTTCCAGTTAACATCTTTTCCGCATAATGGAGATGTCAGGGTAGGTTTACATGATTATGTAAATGGTCAGAAGTTGTTTATGTAGCTCTGAACTGCTGAGCGATGAGCAGGAAGACCTTTGTGTTCAGCAAAACCCTTGGGGCTTTTTCCCAGAGAAAAGAAGCCCCGGTTCCTCTGGGGATTGCTGGAAATGCATTCCAGATGAGTTCCACTGGGTTGGCTTTCCTCCGCCTGTCAGAGTCACTTATTACAGCGCTGGTGAGGGGCTTTGGCATCGCTGCCAATCTCTACCATTACCCTGAGTTTTGGAGTTGGGGTGAAGGGAGCCATTTCTTCAAGGTAACAGATTCATACTGTAGAATGTCCGTGGCAACGTCTTCAACCAAAGCACATACTTTTCAATAACAAGGCTTTCAATATGCCCACACACACCACAAATTGATCCTTGTACCTATTCTATCGCAACCATTTCCTCTGGCGCACACACATTCCAACTTGAAAGTACAGTTGTGTTGTGTGTGAGTCTGCGTCGGTAACGCAGTCTCTTTGACAGAGTCTTCTGCCTGACTACAGGCAGGTAAAACCTTTCGAAAGCTCCCTCTCCAGGCTTCTCAAGTTCAGTGCCACCCGCCCACCCAAACCCCGGCTCAGCCTTGGCAGCCTAGAAGCAGAAACATTTGTTTCCCTGGCAAGAGTGCCTGAACGATCTCCGGAATTCCGCGTCTCTCGGAGGCCAGAGGTTTAGGTACCCGGGCAGGTCGCGCCTCCTTGTGCCCATACTCAGGTTGCAAAGGAAGGCGACATCGCCTCAATATTATCCCCAGCCGCTGAAGCAGCACCCTCTATGGAACCTTCTACGTCCCTGTACGGGAACCAGGCTGATGGTCGCCACCAGCCTGGGGATCAACAAGGAGCCCTTTTCCAGTTTCGCGGGTGGGGACAGGGGTCCGCCTGCCCCGGCCGCGCCTGGCAGGTGCAGCGCCCAGGCACCTCCCTCGGGCGCGCACTGAGCATGCCCAGCTCGAAGGCGCGCGGGCTCCGGCCCTCCCGGAGCCGCTCCTCCTCCCGACGTGTCTCCCCCTCCTCGCGGCTGAGGAGCCGGCAGCCTGAACTTCGGCGCGTAGGGTTTTCCAGCCGCCGGGAGCTCCAGGAGGGGAGGGGAGCGCCGCACTAGACAGAGCACTGGGTTGAACACCGGGATTGGTCGCAAGTAGGTAGCTTTCGCCACAACACTGGGACCCTCGGACTGTGCCTGTGCCGCGCCAGAGGCTCTCCCTGGCCCGGTGCTGAGGTAAGTCAGGCGCGCTGTCCGAGTCAGCTTCGGCACCGGTGCGGGCGCCCCGGGCGCCCCGGCTTGTGGATTTGGGGTAAAGGATCTGGTCCTCGCGGGCTGCCAGAAGGACAGGGGACTTCCCAGGGCTCTGCCTCCTACAGCGCTGGACAGCGGCTGTGGGGCCGTGGCACCCTGAGCCCCACAGCTAAGATGGGTCGATGTGCGCCCTGAACCCAGGAGGAGGCAGGAGCCCAACATCGCCGCAGTCACCCACGGCGACCTTTCTTTTCCTTTTTAATCAGAAAATAAGTTTGTTGCACTGCGAGGCAGTCACAAAACAAGGAACCCAGAACCCAGAATGCTTCCGGAACCCTTAAAATCAGCTCCTCCAACTGGTCCGGGCTATTTTTCCCTCTCCGTGAGCCCTCAACCCTGGCGCGCGGTTCTTCGCGGGCGTTCTTTCTAAGGTTTCCCGGGGTTCCGATAGCCCGGCTGAGCTCTCAGTAGAGGAGGGTGAAGTTGGGCTGAGGTTTGAAGGGACTTGGGGGTGGGGAGGCAGGAGCCCACAGCCGTGCTGGAAGGAGACGCGTTCAAGCAGACTGGTTTTTGGGGTGCTCACCGGGTGGCAGGCTCGGTGCTAAGCGCAGAGGTACAGCGGTTAGCCGCAGGGATCGGATTCCCGCCCTTGTACCGGGTTTCTCCCGACCCTGTGGAGGAAGTTTATAGGGGTGGCATGCATTTCCAACGACTTCTGGAGGGCGGGGGTTTCCATTTTCTTGGGAGAGGCAACGACAACCTCTTGGTCTCCCCGGACTCTGACTGCTAGCTGTGCGCCGGGCTCCCTGCAGACACCAGTCCGCTCGCTCGCTCTCCTCGAACGGAGGACTCAAAACCGTCGTGCCTTTCCTCTTTGTGCTTTGTGTATACATTTTACTATTTATGAAAGGTGTGGAGGTGAGGGTAGGAGGACGTGGGCTCCTGAATCTCTCTGAACCAGTCGGGGAGTCTGGTGCTTTTTGCAGCAGAGCGGAGCTCCTGCGAGGACGCGGCTTGCGCTAGGGGAAGATCAGGCTTTTGGTGGCTGCCCTGGGTTTCTAATTTGGAGCGAAAAGGCTTGCGGAGGTTGTGAAGGGCGAATCAATGGGACGGATCCCCTCGGGTGTGCGGTCGGCTTGGAGGACGGTGGGCTGGATCTTGAGATGTGGCTGGAGATTTGTTTGTAAGGAGGAGTTCCTGAGAGGAATATTCGTGGAACTTTTTCCAGTTTTCCTATTGACGTCAACATAGGGGCGGGGACATGTTTGTCAGTATAACTGTCGTTTAATTGCACGGGAAGACCCGCTAGTTTACTGTGGCAGGAGCTGTAGTATTTCAACAAATAACGCCATGTACCTGATTTGTTGGAAACAAACCTGCAACGTGACGCTTGCAGTTTTGCATTTTGAAGTTTATGGTTCATGCCCTCTAGGGAGTGGGGCAGGAGAGAAAAGACCGTAAATTTTCGAGCAAGCAGATCCACCCAGTAGCATTTCAAGTCGGGCTGATTAGCAAGTTTGTTCCTGAGATAGTGAAAAAGAACGGTGTGCCTCCTGGGGCAGCCACCTTGAGGTGATTTGGGCAGCAGTCACGGGAAGGTTAACATTTTGCCCGTAAGTTTATTCTTGCTATCTTCATCTTGTTTCATTCAAGACTTTGTGGAAAACTCTGCAACGGATTACTGAAGTAGATAAGATTGCTAAGGAGCAAAGGCAATTCCCATGAGAATGTTATTTTTGCAGCCTTATAAAAATCACTGTGGATTTGTTTGTTTAAACTGGCTTCAGCTGCCCTGTCTTGGTGAGGAGAGATCCTGATGATAAACCTCATTATTTTTTCAATCTGAACCCTATGAGATTGCTGGAAAGGATGAGCAAACTGACCTTTTAAATTAGGGGCTAAGATTCTAAGAGAAGTGAATTGTTGTTAAAGGCTGCCTGTCAGAGCCACATGAAAATTTCCACAGAGGTAGATTTCTTTATTTGCAGCCTTTATGACAACACTTCAGTTCCTTTCCTTCATGGCAGCGCTGTGTGGAGACTAGAGGACCTTCATGTCGTTGGGGAGTCAGTTCACCAACTCTTCCTAGTCCTTTCATATTGGCAGGTGATTAAAAGTGATCAGCCAACAAGCCTTTTGAATGTTGTTAGACTTTTTATCATCCATTTATTTTACCTGCTTCTCTGTCCTTTTTGTTCAGATGTAGGTCTTCTGGGTGGCTCCTGTGGCTCAGTGAGGAGAGCGCCGGCCCCATAGACAGAGGGTGGGGGGTTCGAACTCAGCAAAAGCCAAACTGCAACAACAACAAAAAAAGTGACAGAAGTAGGTCTTCTGGTTTTTTCCCCCTTCTGAACACTAAATCTTTTGGCTGCATGTTTTTTTCTTATGAAATGTACACAGGGTATTTGTTACTTCAATTTAGGTCTTAAAAAATATGTAAGTAATTTGTTTAAGCTTCTCAGCAGAAAATTTCCCTTTATAGTTCTGCCTTTTCTACAAAATTATGTCTGACAACGGTTACAACTTGTTGGATTCTTTTTTGTTATATCTGAAGACAGAGATGTTGAGTCATTACAAAAGTTTTGAGATATACAGATACATAAGATCTGTGTGGACAGAAAGGAATGAATCCCTGCCAGGAACGCCAGTAAGCCACCAAGTTGAAGCTTGCACAGGTGAATCAGAAAGGACTCTGACTGTGTTTCTTTGAAGTGAAATAATGGACCATAACACAAGTCTGTCTCAACACTTTTGTAGTGACCCAGGTATAATATACATTAGTTTAAATTTCCATTTTTATCAAAAGGAGTTAATCTTTTGTAAAAACTTGGTTTCACTTGATTTTAGTTGAATTAATCCATTTCCTGTGATGGCAGAGAGATGTCTCTACAGACTTGTTTGTTGTTTTTGTCATTTTGTTTTCCATAATGCAGTGTTTTAAATTTGGGGAAGGAAGCAAAGAAGTAGGAATTTACTGCCCAAATTTAATGTTACTTGTGTTTTTATTATTTACTATCAGAAAAAAATCTGACAATACATCAATAACATTTGTTTATAAATTAACATATCATCTTACATGTTTATAAAACACAGAAAAAGAAACTAAAGGATGGACAAAGCAAATAATTATGAAACAAGTTCTGATGTTTTTACGTATTCCAGTGGATTATGTTGTACAGCTCCTGCAGGTTGGAGTTTTTTTTCCCTCTCCTTTCCTCTGCTCTACTATTCATTATCTCTGATTCTGTGGCCAGTTGCGAAACTGCTACAATTCCGTCTCCCATAATGGGTGGACTAAGTTGAACTGTTTCCCTGTCATGGACTCATATGTGGATGGAATGAGATATAAAAGATAAATATGCTTGGGAGACATCAGCCTAGATCACCCAAAGTAGATATACAGATGGGGGACAAAAAAAAAAAAAAAAAATTTGGGTTTAAGGACTCAAGTATCACCGGTTGGGAAGTGAAGGGGTAAATGAGTGAGGAAGGAGAGGCCACTTTCCACATGTCAGGGCTGTGTGCAGACTAGAAAGTCATGAGTTTTGGAGCAGATTGATCCAAATCTGGCCCTATCATTTATTGCATTCACAATATTGGGTAAGATGGTTCCTTAACTTCTGTGAGCTTTAGTTCCTTTAGCTGTAAAATTGGGATAACATCTATTTCAAGACATCGTGATAAGGATTAAACATGAGATGATAGGTAAAAAGCTTGGCTGTATTAGATTGGATCACTTAACAGCTATAAAAAATGAATCTAAAAATATACTGCCTTAGATGTGAAATACATTTATTTCTCATTTGTGTGAAGTCCCAAAATGTGTGCTCATGGCAGCACTCCTTCAAGGTGTAATTTGGACACCCTGCGTGCATCCATCCTGTGCCCTCGCCATCTTCAGCAGGGTCACTGAGCTTACCTACATCGAGCCCTTGGAAAGAGGGCTTGGGAAGGTATTGATTGCCCATACCTGGAAGTGGTACATATTATTTTGTGTGAATTCCACTGGCCAGAACTCAGTTGTACATAGGTATATCTTGTAATAAGGGAGGCTAGGAGGTTAAGAAATATAGTCTAGCTATATTTTCCAGGAAGGAGAAGAAACGATTGGGAGAATATCTAGCATTCTCTAACATTCTGTGACTATGTGTGATGTTTCTTTCTTGTTCAATAAATGTGACTTCCTTTTTGCCCCGCTCCTGCTGGTTTTTCTGGAAGAAAAACTAGAAAAGGTATAAGAAATAAGATAATAGTAGAAGAAGCTAATACATTCCTAGTGGCCACTGTTTTTGAGATATTTTGCTAAACATCTTACCCTCCTACATAGGTATTATTCATCTCTATTGTACATAGGCAAATAGAAATTCAGTCCTTTGTTCAGCTTAGCTGGTAAGTAACAGACTTGGGATCTGAACCAGGTTCTTTGACTCCAGAATTGATTTTTTTTTTTAACCGCTAATTTTTTGTTCTTGTCTCAGTCTTTTCTTACTTAAGCTTACTTAAAGTTTCTGTTTGTCTATATTATAAAAGTAAGGAGAATTTAAAAAATCATAAAGAAAAAAAGATCACATCTACTCTTAAACATACTGGTATAGAATTACAGATAACATAGATTTATCCTGAATACCTAGCAGAATCAGGAACAGATATTTAAGGTAAAGCCCTACCCCCCCCCACTGTGATGTTCTTTCATTTCTAATAAACATACTGTCATAATCCATGCTTCAGAGTATTACCTTTCTCTTAAGGTTCCATTGTGGGAGTCTTGTGCTACTATTTCCTTGAAGCAGTATGTGAGCATAAATTCCTCTCCACTTCTCAACATAATCAAACATCCTTCCTGTTAAAGTCACAGCTAAGATAATCTCTCTTAACTTTTCCTTTGATAAGGCATTTTTGTTGTTGTTATTGTTGCAGTTTGGTCGGGGCTGAGTTTGAACCCACCACTCTTGGTATATGGGGCTGGCACCCTACTCACTGAGCCACAGGCCCTGCCAGATAAGGCATTGTTCTTCATCAGTACCACTAACTGTTGCGTGAACCGAGGTGCGAACGAGCAGCAGCTTTGCTGTAGGTGTAAACTCGCTCCTGTAATTATTAAGTCAAGAAACAGACTATACACCGTTTGATGGCATATAGCAAAATTCTTTATTCCACGTTTAAGTTTTATACTCTTCCAGTCAGGTACACACCTAATCCATTATCTATTAGCTGAATTTGAACTTGAAAGGAAATTTACCATATCAATGTGACCACTTGTGTAGTAAATCTCTTCCTCTAAACAGTGACTAGTTTTCTGAGCAGGGCACAAAGACAAAAACAGCTATAGGGGAACAGAGTTATCTTCAAGCATTCACTCAGTTTACTCAGTATGCAGTAACGACTGTGACCTTCCTTCAGGGCAGAGCACCTATAGACCTCTGACAGTGTGTTGTTAACATATGTCAACCCTCTGGCCCATATCTCTGAGGAAGGGCGGCATGCCCTTGGATCTCAGGCTTCACGGGGTGTACTGCTTCAGAGAAAAGGCCTAAGGAATTTTCCAAAGAGCCTAACTCTGTGAGTAACCCAGGGGGGTCCAAGCGTCTTAAGCCTCTGGAAGAAAAGCATGTCATTTTAAACTCACACTGAATTTACTTTGTGTGCTTGATGTAGGATAAGTTTGTTTCTAAATATTATCCTACACTAACCCTCACGTTTGGCAAGTAACTAGCCAGTCTCTGTCTCAGGTTCCCAATGAGTGCATGTGAGAATACCAGCTAATTCCTCTTGTTCTCTATGTTTTGCAAACGTTTTTCTTCTTTTTTTAAAAAGTGTTTCCTTCCTAACTACAGGGACCTGTATCCACAACCCTAGTATGCTCATCTCACCTTTCTTATGTATTGTCTTTTATAAAAGTGCCAATTATAGTTTTCATTCCCAGTGGCTATAGTGGAAATGTGGTCAACAACAAGAGAGCACCTTTTGTCAAGGCAATTCTTACTGCAACATTAGCTATTTTTTTCTTTTTTTTTTTTTCATTAGCTATTTTTTTCTTCTTGTTGGTGTTGTATTTGTGGCCTCTTGATAATTAATTAATGGCACCCATCTTCTTGTCATGGAGGTGGGCATGTGGACTGTGTATTTATCAATCACCTTTTTCCAAAAGTCCCTGTTCATTTCTACGTGACTTTCCTTGAACCTTGGGTCATAAGAAATCTACCTTATTTTTTCCCCAAGCTCCTTGTCTTTCCAATTTTCCTTACTTCCATGCCATTTATATACATCCCTGTGTGTCGATCCCCTTTATGATTTGTTTAATGTGGAGGAAGAGAGATGTTTTAACACAGTATCATGTTTTCAGACACCCAACAAGCCAAGTTCCACAAGGCCATTTAACAAGCTAAGAAGAGCTGCTGGAACAAACTCTAAATTTTGTGACTTAAAATAACTTTACTTCATGCTTATGTGGGGTAGTTCTGTTTCCACAGCACACTTCCTGACGGAGTGGCTTTTTGTGTGGTCACTCAAGGAATCAAGTTTCTTATACTCCTGTGGTTTTGTCCTCCTCTTCATCCCTAGAGTCCTCATCATTCAGCCAAGGTAAAGAATGTGAGGGGAGAAATTACCTAGAGAGGTCTCCTGGGGGATGTAATAGCAGAGAGGTCTCCTGGGATGATATATCAGGCCCAGCCTGAGAGGGGTTATCATGACTTCCGCCCTTGCTCAGTTGGGCTGAACTCAGTCACTAGGGCATTCTTTGCTATAAGGGAAGCTGAGAAGTGGAGTTTGGCCAAGCGCTTGAGAGGAAAGGAAATGAGTTTGGCAAGTAACTAGCCAGTCTCTGTCCCAGGTTCCCAACGAGTGCATGTGAGACTAACAGCTAATTCTCTATTTATTTATTTATTTATTTTTTTTTTTTTTTTTTTTTGTAGAGACAGAGTCTCACTATACCGCCCTCGGGTAGAGTGCCGTGGCGTCACACGGCTCACAGCAACCTCTAACCTTTGGGCTTAAGTGATTCTCTTGCCTCAGCCTCCCGAGCAGCTGGGACTACAGGCGCGCGCCACAACGCCCGGCTATTTTTCTGTTGCAGTTTGGCCGGGGCTGGGTCCGAACCCGCCACCCTCGGCATATGGGGCCGGCGCCCTACTCACTGAGCCACAGGCGCCGCCCAATTCTCTATTTATTTTTCTAATGATAGGAAAAGGAGAGTATGCAGATGTGGGTTATTTGCCTAACCAAAAAAAAAAAAAAAAAAAATACCCATACCCTTTTTCCTTTTAACTTTGGTCTTCATTACAATCCTATTCTTAGTACGTATGGTCTGGGTGAGACCTTATTCCTACTTAAGGATTGGAAGATGCAAAACTGGTCTTTACAGAGATGAGTGTTGACTCTTCCTGTCCACAGTAATTGTTTTGAGAACAGAATGAGCATGGAGCCCACTGGGAACCACTATGGAGCACTGAGATGCTTTGCTGCTTCTCAGTGGCTCCAATGGGCTGCATGCATGTCCTTGAACCAGTTCCTCTGGTCCAAGGACATCTCTCTGGACCAGGTGACTGGAACCACAGAGATGTCAGCCTGCCACCGAGGCAGCTGTTCTGCCACCCCAAAGTAAACCAAGAGCTACCAAGTGCCACCACATGTTACATGAGATTGAAGCCAACAGAAGGGACTGCAGGGGTGTGGTGGAGAGAAGCCAGGTCCTCTTGCATTGTTTGAGCCCATTGATCTAGCTATGCCTAAGATGGGTTTCCTGCCGATTTTATAGCTCTCTGGACTTAAGCTGGTTTGGGTTGGATTTTTATCACTTAAAGTCAATACTAATTAATTATATTAAGGAAAAAAGAGGAAAAATTCTAGGTAAGAATATGAGGGGGCATCTTCTTGTCCCCTCAAACATGAGCTCATCTTATGTGTTGCTTTGGTTGTGAGGTTAACAATTCCACTCCCTTGCGTTAAATCAAATTTCAGTCGAGACCCATTTGGAATTCCCCTACCGAGGCAAGTTCATTGCCTCCCTAAATCACAAACCCAAAGTGCTTATTTCCCCCAAAGCCTATCTCTCTTTATAGGGTTGTGGAGGGGAAATGGCTTAATTCTCTCTTCCTGGATTTATTCTGGTTTCTCCTAGAGCATGCTTTCCTTTCCAACCTCACCACCCCTTTCTTCCCTCAGGCCTGCATCCCAGCTGCACCAATCTAGTCACCAATCGTGAAACTTGTTGTAAGAGTTTCCCCCCCACCTGCACGCCTTTGTTTACATTGTCTTTCTATTTGGTCTACACTGCTTTTTTTTTTTTATTAAATCATAACTGTATACATTGATATGATCATGGGGCATCATACACTCGCTTCATAGACCATTTGACACATTTTTATCACAGTGGTTAACATAGCCTTTCCGGCGTTATCTCAGTTACTGTGCCAAAACCTTTACATTCTACATTTACCAAGTTTCGCAAATACCCCTGTAAGATGCACCAAAGGTGTGATCCCACTGATCCCCCTCCCTCTACCTATCCCCCCTTTCCGACTTCCCCCTATAGTTAAGTCTTGATTTCTTCATGGAAGTTAGATGTATTTTCTCAAGATAGGAGCTATTCAACTTCACTTTTTGTTTGCATATCAGGAGAAGATTTGATTCCTAAATCAAATACGAACTGTAGTTTGCAGGTTAAAGAATGCTACATTGTCAGAAATTTTGTTGAAGTGCATTAAAGATAGGAACTCTTCATCTGGCCTACAAAGTTTCTGCTGGGAAATCAGCTCCCAAGTAACTAGGGCAACAGGTGAGCCACAGCTGTTAATATGATAGAATTAGCCTTGTAGATCAGGTGGAGCTTATACAGGACAGCTGACAGCATTTTCTATTTTTTTTTTTTTAACATATGATGCAGCTGTGGACAAGTGCCAGACAGAATCTTGGCAGGATTCTGTGGTGGAATATCTCTGCACATTGTTACATCCATCGGCTTGTCTTTAGGAGGCTGGTCCACCTGAACTAAAAGTCATACAGGAGGCCCTGAAGCTCATTTAGAATTCAAGGGCATCAAGGCCAGAGTCCAGAGACATTATAAGCGAGTCAATGCTTCCCTTCAATTGGACGCATTTTCTTTGATTCATCACACTGTGGCCAGCAGCACAGTCGCTTTTTTCTTCAAGCTCTCATATGAGGAAGCATTGCTCTCTGGAATGCTAGATGTATCTGTCAAAAAATCAAACAGGATTAACACTCGTACTTAGCACAAATAAACCCATATTTCCTTAGAAATGAACTATAATCCTTAGTTTTATTGTCTTTTTAGGTAATGTATTTCAATTCCTACTGCCAATAAAGAAACTATTACAATATTACCACAGGTGTTAAAATGGGAAATGCCTGTTGAGATGTACTAGATTTATCTTAGGTCCTGATGAATGGTCTTTCTCTATGCAAAATTTTCCCAAACAATGAAAATGTCATTAGACTAAGTGGTAATAACAAAATAAAAGTAAAAAAAATAATTCCATATACGTAGTACTGCATAATAATGTACCTTCTAACATGGGTTGCTGGATGTTAAACATAGCTTACTCTTGGGAAATCCATTGACTAAGTCTATCAGTTTCTTTTGCTCAAGTTTCTGTAATATCCATTACCTCATTTCATATTTACAGTAATCATAAACTTTCATCCACATTTTTTAGATTAAGATATTGATGCTCAGTGGCATAGAACAATTGGCCAAAGATAACATAACTAGCAGCTAGTGATATAGGAATTCATAACCTGGAGGTTTCTTTTGTCTTTGATTTTAACATCTGCCTATCTGCCAATAATGCAAATGGTTGTCAAATGATCTCATAGCACAGTAAAATGCTGAGAAGTGTCTCAAGAATCAGGGAGCGGAAAAAAGAAAAATAAGAACATCAGTCCTGCCTCTACTACTTCTGAGATTTCTATTCCAGTTTCAACAATATATACTACACATATTAGAATTCCTTAGCTGGGCATTGTGGTGGGCATCTGTAGCCCAAGCTACTTGGAAGGCTGAGACAAGAGAATCGCATAAGCCCAGGAGTGGGAGATTGCTGTGAGCTGTGATGTCACAGAACTCTACTGAGTGTGATAAACTGAGAGACTATCTCAAAAACAAAAATTTCTTATAAAGTTTAATTTTTCAAAAAAAAAGTTCAAACCATCCTACTGTAGCATGCTGCCTCTGATAACTTAAGAAAACTAAGAGCTTATCACACACCTTATTTAACCCTACCATCCTGTTAAATACCCTGACCTGTTAGCAGGCCTTCTAAGAAATGATGGGAAACCCAGGGCTCTGTTGAGCCACATACCAGGCTTGCTTTCCTTCAGCTTGCATGGCTTTGAAGAAAACAACTGTGCCAGCATCTTCATAGACATGAGTCAGTTTTTCACAAAAAGCAACCCAATTATTGACAGTACCTGAGGGTTTTTCTTGAGTATTTTATATTCTGGATGACTCTCCAAACAGGGCAGTGACGTGTCCTCCAAAGATGTTGCGGCAGTTTTTTATCACAAATTCCACAAGCTGATTAACGTATAAAAAAAAGAAGCATTTATTTTCATATAACATGTTGATAAATTGCATTTTATATAGTAAACTGAAATTTAAGAAAGTGTATTCTATTTAACTTCTATAAGACATTGTCTTTAAGACTAAATACCTTCCATTTCCTTTACAAATGGTGATTCAGTTCCCCAGCAAGTATAATACAAAAACTTCATTACCTTTTCTGCAGAGCCCATTTCTTCTCTGCCTGCAGAAGGATGCCAAATAATACTTGGAGCCATACACACCCCTAAGTGTAAAGCATCCATTTCATTTGCCACGGAGAGTTCAGCGATATTACTTAAGACCAGGAACACGTACCTTAAGAGCACAACGTTTCCTCTTGGTAGCTGGTCTAATAGCCTAAATACAGAAAAATGTACTCGGTAAGCAAGGCAATTTATTTCAATCTTGTAAAGGCAGGCAACACTAACTTTGCATGAGGTACAAGGCAAATAGGAACCCAGCTCAGATACCCAAGTTTCAGTTAATGTGGAACCCAATGAAGTGAGAACTGCAGGGAGACAATGAGAAAAGACACACCGGAGATTTGGGGGGGGGGCATATTTCTACACTGTCTTCACAACACAATGAAAACTTAGTAGAATTCAGATAAGTGTCATTTAAAAACGAATACCCTTCATGAAATACTTTCCTGAAACTAGCTCAATATGCTGAAGCTTAGGTAAATCTTGCAACATTTAGATTACTCTCAACCACAACCCACCAAAACCTTTCTGATGAAATTAAACAGTAATTAATTTTAAATTGCTCCTTTATTTTTAACTGGCAACACAGAAATGCTGTCTCTAGGTGAAGAACCAAATCCCAGCTGTAAAGACCACCCGGTCCATTCTGAGAGTTCATTGTCTGCTCCACCATCTTCTGTGGTTGATTTTGTTCCAAATATTGCCTCATTCCTTTTTTTTTTTTTTTTTTTTTTTTTTTTTTTTTTTTTTTTTGAGGAAGAGCCTCACTATGTCACCCTGGGTAGAGTGTTGCAGTATCAGTTGTCAGTTGTCACAGCAACCTCAAACTCTTGGGCTCAGGGTGTACTCTCTTGCTCCAGCCCTTTAAGCAGCTGGGACTACAGCCACCTGGCACAATGCCCAGGCATTTTTTCTTTTCTTTTGGCAGGTGTTTCGCCATTGTTTAGCTGGCCCAAGCCGTGTTCAAACCTGGATCTTTCAGTGCGTGTGTCCGGCGCCATAACCACTGTGCAACAGGATGCCGAGCCAAATCTTACCTCCTTTCTATCACTTTTTACATATGTGTCACGTTTTCATTACTTTCTTTTCTACTATTCTCATTTGGTAATTGCTAAAAGATTCTTTTTTTCTTTTCTTTTTCTCTCTCTTTTTATCTCTTAACAATTTTTTTTATTAAATCATAACTGGGTACATTAATGCGTTTATGGGGTACAATGTGCTGATTTTGTGTAAAATTTGGAATGCTTACATTAAACTGGTTAACATAACTTTCACCTCACTTTCTTAATGATAGTGTTAAGACATTTATACTCTACTCTTAATTGATTGACATGTACCCTTGCAATATACACCCTAGGTGAAGTTCCACCAATTACCCACCCTCCACACGTCCTCTTCCCTTCCTTCTCCTCACTTTCCTCTTCCCTCTTTCATTCTGGGCTACAGTTGTGTTTTACCTGATTATTTACCAAAATAATGTATTACTCCTACTCAGAAAACATGGACAAGCTGATATTTATGATTGTTGCTTTTTTAATAAAAGAATCTGCAACCTGAGGAAAACAAGCTGGTCTGACTCCTGTTGTACAAATCACAGAAAAGACTTTCTTCAGCATAATAGTCTGAATAGAAGTATAATTCCTCTGATGAGGAATTATGCAGGACTTTCAAATGGACCAAAAGATTACTGGGTGTATTCTATATAAAATAAGGCAGCTAGTAAACGCTTTGGGGATACTATGGGATCCCCAAAGCCTTTTCACAACCAGGACTGTTTATATCTCTGTCATTTGAAGATAACTGTTAGCAGTGTACATAAAACATGGCAAAAGAATTGAAAACTCTGTCTGGTAGAGAGTCAACAGATTTCTCTGAACCCTTGCTCTGGTAGAAAGGGGGATATTTGCATCACTTTGTAAATTTATTTCAGTATTTCTGGCTCCATTTGGTTCAAATACGTAAGGTTTCATAATGTACAATCTATAAAGATGGCTACACTATCTTACTGATTTCCTTATTATTAATTTAACCAGAAGCATTGATATGCATTTATTTCATATTTTCATGAGAGACATAATATTTTATTTTATCTCACTTTCTTTTATTTGTGTATGTATGTATTTATTTATTTATTTTGAGACAGAGTCTCACTATGTCGCCCTTAGTAGAGTGCTGTGGCATCACAGCTCACAGCAACTGCACAGCCTTGATCTTAAGCAATGCTCTTGCCTCAGGCTCCCAAGAAGCTCCTCAGGCACTCAACACAATGTTGGGCTATTTTTGTTGTTGTTGCTGTTATTGTTGTTTGGGACAGGCCAGGTTTGAACTTGCCAGTCCCGGTGTATGTGGCCATCATTCTGGCCTCTGAGCTACAGGGTCTGAGCCAACATAGCCTTTTAAAAAATATTTATCTTTTAATGGTACATAGGATACATACATATATGAATGATATGTGTATTATAAATATAGATAAATGATATTGTGAACAATGACCAAACAAATATGTAGAATTTGATACTATCTAAATGGCTTACACCAAACCCTAATGGAAGTGGAGTTATGATTATGCCACATGGCTTAGTTTCTGGTATCTTCAATATCTGTACTATGTTCCAACAATCCCCAAAAGTATGCATATAATTCATATTTAAAAGATGTTCAAGGAAAAATATCTATACTAAACAATAACATGCACGTAAATGATAATGAGTGTCCTGAATTTTCACAGAACGCACACTCTTTAGTCAGAGTAAATAAACATTTCTTTTCTATTCTCTTATCATGTAGGATATATCCAAGAAAGGACTATTGAATTGGTCCCAAAATTTCCCTTGGCATGAGAAGAAACAATTTACTTTTTGTGATCATACTGACACTGTACAACTCCCTTTTTTACTGACATGTCTCAAGAAGCTGAGCTGAGTGATTCTCTGCTTTGTTCCCACAATATTCTCTAAATATCTCTTTTATAGGACAGATTATACTGCACTAACAGTAATTTCTTGGTTTATCTATCTTTCCCAAACTGAATTTCTTGAGAAGAGGAAATAAGTCATTTTCTCTCTATGACTTCAGTTCATGAATTAATAGAGTTGTTTAATTACTTTGATATTTACCAAAATTAACATCATAAATTGTAGCCTGTGTTATGCTGCATTAATTCACTTCCAAAAACCACAGTTGACTCCCCTTTCTGACTCTTCCATGCAAGTTTCAATTTGCAAGTCTTATTGGGGTTTCTGGCAGGGTTCCATTTGATTGTGTCTGTAGAGATTTTACATTTCTTCATTTTTGTGTCTCTCAAAAATTTCATAGTGACCCACATAACAGTTAGTGAATTAATTAATAATAGCTCTTTTTATTCATTAAAAGTCAGGTACACAGAAGGGGCACAATGTTCAAGCATTCCATGCTTATTGGATTAGTGAGAAAACAATGACAGTGACAAGCTAATAGAAGCCAACTTTTAACCTGGTGCCCATGAATATAACTTTGACTTTTAGTAGACAAATTATAAGATGTAAGGTATAAAATAAATTTTTGATACATAAATGTTAAAATAATTACCTTTTAATTTTTTCAATTTTCTGTCTGTCGCTGCTTTTCTCCATTACGGACAGCCACTCATGGTAGAGCCTTGATAAAAAAATGCTTTCCGGAATGTTTTTTAGAAAATCCTTACACAGAGGAAAAGCAAATGTGTTAAGGCATTATTCTCATATCAAGTATATGCTAGAGAAGTCAGAAAGAATACAACTTGTTTCAAAGTTTAGTGAAGTCCTCCCTTCCATGACCTACACAGAATTCTGTGCCAATTCACCACTGACTTTTCAACAAAGAAATGAATGCTTTGATTTTTTTTTTTTCCAAATAAACCCGTAGGAATAACTAAAGTCAGAATAACTGTGGGAAAGCTAAAGGACTCTCTATTTGGGTGGAACCTCCTCTGTGTACACATTTTAGCAGACTTGTACGACATCCTATGTTCTGGTGTTAAGGTGGTCTTCATGCCATCAGTATATGATATGGGAATGTTAAAAGAGCAAGTTTGACTCCACTTTACTGTTTATTCTTTTTCTGTTATGTTCCATTACCTTCAAAACCGGTTCCTCTTCTGTGTCCCTCCATTGTATAACTATGAATGCACTCCTCTAAAATTGTTAGTGATGTAAGTTACTAACTACACTGGTGATTATATCCTTGGTGATTATCCCTTTTTCTGATCATGTTGTTTCTGACCCTCACCTGCGAGTCCCCCTCCCTACATTACCTTAGGAGATTGTAGATTGTATTTTTTTGTGAAAATAAATTACTAAGTGCTCTTGTGATCATAGCCTAATAAACTGACTAACACACCTCACTCTCTGTTGCTTTCACTTCTGGAATTATGCATGCTTGACCCCTAGAAAAGTTTTGCCTTATAAAATTCAGAGCCTCACTCAATTCAGGGTTGCACTCAGAAACTTCATTTTAAGACACTGGGGCAGTTGCCAGCCGGCTCTTCAATAAAAGTTCTCCTCTTTAATTTGACTTGTCTGGTGGTGTGGTCTTTGAGGGGACTCCTGGACATAACATATTAGAGATTCCAGGGAGGTTCTCCAGACACTGACACTGCCGCTACTTAGGCGGCCTGCAGGGTGAGCTTTCGTTAGAAGCCCCCTGGAAACTTTCCAGGGAACCTATAATACCCAGTGCAATCAGGAGAAAAGCTGACAATCACTCATAAATTCTGCCAAAGTCCACCTCCGGAGGGAAGAAATTTAAACACCTGTATCCGCCAAGTGTCTGCAAACATGAGTATAACGACTTGTTGTGTACATTTCTTGTTGTGCTTATTTGTTCTTGTAGACCACTGTGAAAATATATAACTGTTTGTTGTATTTGTTTGTTGTGAGTTGTGTAGAGCCTTTAGGAACCTCTGAGGGAAAGCCAAAGGGGATGGAGCTGTGGACAGGAACCCCAGGTTGCTGGGCTATTGGCCTGTCAGAGACTGTCAGAAGCGTGTGTCAGTAGAGCATCCCACCCCTGAAAATGCTGGAAGAAAAACCAATGGTGAGTTTTAGCCCAGCCAGAGACAGCAAGACATTTCTGCTGCTGAGACATCGTTGCTGTGGCCTCAGTCCACAGGGAAATTGGGGTTCAGAGGGCAGGTGAAAAGGGACTTTGATTTCTATCCTCAAGAATGATGCCTGAGGTTGGTCCTGTAAACCTGTGAGACAGTAACCTCAAACTCCTGGGCTTTGGGCCTGTCAGAAGCAGTAACCCTGGGTTACTGAGCTATTGGCCCATTGGGGGCTCCCACAGAACACTGGGATGCTGATGGGGACCCCAAACCACAGTTACACAAAATTACATATTTTAGTTCATTCCTGTTCCATTTATGTCTTATGCATTTAGTTAATATATTTTAGTTTGTACTTTTGCTTTTTTACAACATAGTGTTTTCATCACCAAAACCAGACTCACCCCTAATCTGTCTTATCAAACATTTGAAGGATATTTTTCCACAGAGAGAGTTCTCCAAGGAACACCTTAGGACCCTTTCTGAACTTGAGTGATGAGCTTTTCATGTGGGATGCCCCCCTATCCATTCACAGGTGCTTTTGAGCCTTTTCTCTAACAGTTTAGAAAACAGCCTCAGAGAATCTAGTCAAGATGATTGGTGGAGATGGATGAGACCACCTTGGGAGGGAGAGTTCAGATGCACCTGGTGGTTTCTGCTAATCCTCCAGGTCCCCTTGATGAGTCTTCAGGGAGTCAAACACAGGGAGGAACTGGCATGCAGGAACAGGCACTTACACAGGCAGACGTCCAAGACAAGGTGAGATCCATCTGGGGATCCCACAATTTGGGTGGAAGTGGGGGGTCTGATCAACCTCTGAGTCTGTTGAGTGGTGTATGAGTGTGTGTATTGGTTCTGAGCGTATAGAAATGTGAGAGTAAGTGTGGACTAATAGACATAGTTCATGTCAGGCCCTTGTCTGTCTTGTTGTTTTATGTCATTTGTTCAGGGTTCATGGGAAAATTGGTCTCGGCCTGAAACAAACAGTCTTGGAGACATTTGTGAGTGGATTGCAGATCTTTTCATTCAAGGGATCCTTCAAGACTTTGCTCCTTCTGAGATCTCCTTCTTTACCTACTTGCTCTTATGTGTCCTACAACGCTCACCACTTGGTGTGCCTTTGACCTGGCAATCACTGGTCTCTTCATCCGTATTATTGCTATTTGGCTTGGTAGTGCTGCCCCTCCAGAGTAGTCCTCCAAATGGTGTGTGGCTCTGACTACTTGTTTTATCTCTTTGTGGCGACCTTGTTCATACTTCTGTCCCCACCCAGTGTATTTTTCCCAGCTAGTTCTAATTCTTCTGCATCTCCCTGGATCGTTGATGCCTCATCCTCACCAGACTTTGGGTCCCTCTTTTTTCTATCACCTGGGGAAGACTCTTCCATCATAGCAGTAGCTCTCGACATGAGGCCCTCTCTTTTTCCTAGTCTAGGGAGGTCTCTATTGCAGGAAGTGATGACACTCTTGAACTACATAAAGACCCTGGAGACTTGTCTGTTCCATTCTCCCACTATTAGAGTTGTTACTCAGAGTGTCTTTCCTTCCAGGATTCTCACTCTTAGCATTTGCCCCATTGTGGTACTCTTGGTTCCCATCAGTCAAGAGAGGAATTGTGTAGTTTTTATAATATTATCATCCCCTGTTGGCTCCAAAATTTCCATCCTGTTGACTTGTTAGTACATGTATTTTGTCAGCCTATCACATTTCCTGTAAGCCTCCATTCTTATGCAGGCAACAGGGTTGTTGCCGGAATGGCAATGATGACTGGTTAGAAATTCAGACGTATTAAAAGGAGTTCTGATTCCTTTCACTGCCTATAAAGACTAGCCCACTCCTTTTAATTGAAACCTGCTATTAAAGATGCCATTAAAGGACAAGAGAACGCCACTCAACCTCAAGTGAGAATCTAAGGTATTTCAAAAAACATCAATGTCTTCATGTCACTCTAGTATTATATTTTTATTCTTGTCAGAGATGTAATAAGAAAAAAAATAGATCGATTCCAAGGCATTGCCTGTTCTATCGTATCTTCTACTAGACATGTGCCTGGATGATTGTGATTCAGTCTTATTGTCACAAAAGCTGACCATTTGGGGGTTAGGCTATTGAGTTTTCTAATTCCAAACTAATTTGAACTATTGCACCCATTTTAAAAGTCAGATAGAGAAGAGGAAAATTTGTGATTTCAAAATAGGGCAATTCTTTTAAAAACCTCCATAGAGAACATACTCATGATTGCTCTTGAAGAACAACATTAAATCTTACAACTACCCTTGAATGAAAATAACTTGGAACCATCTTAACTAACTCTGCCACAGTTGGAATAACAACTTAGGAGAGGTTTTGAATTGCAGTCATGAATCCCCAGCACATGACTAAACATCTCTTGTCTTTCAAAGCAGAACCTAGGCCTCGGAAGAATTTCACAATTCATTTGAGCTGAGATTTCACAGGACTAAAGAGCAATGTCTCCTGAAAAGTCAGATGTATCCAAGTTAGCAAATCTCAAACAATTTTTGTCCAATCACACTGGGAAGACTTATACTTCTATTTCAGTAAAACTAGAAGACTATGTTAATTAGTCGCATGTAAGCACTCCAATTTCTACAGATAATCAAGACATTGAATCCCATCATGACAAAATTGTATTCATGATTTGTGTACAAATGACTTAATGAAAAAAAAGAACATGAGTGAAAAATTAAAAGAATACTTAAGTACCATTTCAAAACAGACTTAAAAATAAGAAAACAGAAGTTTACAAAGTTGTGGTGAAAAATATGTCCCTTTTCACAACCACTTAGAGAAAATGGGTGTAAAACGCAGTTGTACAATAAAACTTCAATTACCCAAAATCCATTTAACCAGATTCTTCAATCATTATGATTCTTTTTTGGTTGCCCCTTTAAAAAAAATAATATTCTTGTCATTCGAATCACAATTTAACACTTAAAATACCATTGTTCTTTGCAATAGCCTCAGCAATTTAGTACATTTTAAGAAGTGTATTTTTATGAAAAACAGCATGCTGAGAAGATAGTTTGAGACAGCATGATTTTCTTAAAAAAAGAGATGGAAGAAAACCTGATTTCATGAAAACCATTTATTATGCCAATGTACATGCACAATATTCATATCCTTGGCATATATAATTTGCTTAAAGGACCATGTATGTCTGTATTATATTCCAGGATGGAAGAATAAGTACAAACCCTTTGCAAAACTGAATACATGACAATAAATCAAGTTCTCCATTTTTTTGAGTGATATTTATTTGAAAATATCTGAATCAGGATTTGTTGAAGAAGAGACATGGCCCATGTATGAAGAAATGTGATTGATTGTAAAGTCATGAAGTAAGATTGTCTAACAAGAGGGCCACTCTGCTGAACTAGAGGTAGGCAAGATTCATTGTCATCATGTTTCCCTGAGATTCAGGCTGAGGGATGGTCTCTACCACTGGCTCTGGTTGATTCCAATCCTTTGGGAGATGAAGGCCTAAGAAAGTCTTGTAGAAGCTATTGCCAGGGACAGAAGCTGTGCTAAAAGCTGATTTTAGGTCTAGGTTTTCAAAAAAATAAATACACGATCGACTTTTAATCTTCTAAAACAAACAAACTTTCAATGCCAAATCCGATATCCAGGTAAACTGGGTTTCATTTATGATGGAGAAAATAAATACTTTAATGACATTCACATGTTGAAGAAATTTGCCATAACCAAACCAGCTCTTCAGGATATTCCCAGAACTATCCTCCATAATGATAAGCCCAATCCTGTACCACAAAAGTAAACTCATTCAGAAACTTTTGATCAAACTCCAACTTCTACAGTGGTGAAAGGATTAAAAATGTCTACTGGACTTTTGAAAAACTCAATACCCAAAATTTTACCAGACTTATCAATATTCTCCATTAATGTGAATGGCTTAAACTGTCCTCTAAAGAGGCAAAGGTTGGCTTACTGGATACGAAAACTCAGGCCAGATATTTGCTGCATACAAGAATCACATCTTACCTTAAAAGATAAATATAGACTCAGGGTGAAAGGATGGTCGTCCATATTTCAGGCAAATGGTAATCAGAAAAAAGCAGATGTTGCAAATCTATTAGCAGATACAATAGGCTTTAAACCAACAAATGTAAGGAAGGATAAGAATGGTCACTTCATATTTGTTAAGGGTAATACTCAATATGATGAGATTTCAATTATTAATATTTAAGCACCCAACCAGAATGCGCCTCAACTTATAAGTGAAACACTAACAGACATGAGCAACTTGATTTGCTCCAGCTCCATAATGTCGGAGATTTCAACACTCTTTTGACATTGTTGGATAGATCCTCCAATAAGAAGCTGAGCAAAGAAATTTTAAAATTAAACCTAACCAACATTTGGATTTAGCAGACATCTACAGAATATTTCATCACAACAAAACTGAATACACATACTTCTCATCAGCCCACGGGACATACTCCAAAATTGATCACATCTTAGGTCACAAGTCTAACCTCAGTACATTTAAAGGAATAGAAATTATTCTTTGCATCTTCTCAGACCACCATGGAATAAAAGTTGAACTCAGTAACAGCAGGAATCTGCATATTCATACAAAAACATGGAAGTTAAATAACCTTATGCTGAATGATAGCTGGGTCATAGATGAGATTAAGAAGGATAACCTGAAATTTTTAAAACAAACGACAATGAAAACACAAATTATCAGAACCTCTGGAATGCTGCAAAGGCAGTCCTAAGAGGGAAATTTATAGCACTGCAAGCTTTCCCCAAGAGAATGAAAAGAGAGGAAGTTAACAACTTAATGAGACATCTCAAGTAACTGGAAAAGGAAGAACACTCCAACCCAAAACCCAGTAGAAGAAAAGAAATAACCAAAATTAGAGCAGAATTAAATGAAATTGAAAAAAAAAACAAGAATTATACAACAGATCAATAAATCAAAAAGTTGTTTTTTTGAAAATGTCAATAAAACAGATAAACCTTTGACTAACCTAACCAGGAAGAAAAGAGTAAAATCTCTAATTTCATTAATCAGAAATGACTAAGAGGAAATAACCATAGACTCCTCAGAAATTCAAAAAATCCTTAATGAATATTACAAGAAACTTTCTTCTCAGAAATATGAAAATCTGAAGAAAATTGAAAAATACTTGGAAGCACCTCACCTTGCACAATTTAGCCAGAATGAAGTGGAAATGTTGAACAGCCCTATATCAAGTTCTGAAATAGCATCAACCATACAAAATCTCCCTAAAATGAAAAGCCCGGGACCAGATGGCTTCACATCAAAATTCTACTAAACCTTTAAAGAGGAAGTAGTATCGATATTACTCATCCTGTTCCAAAATATAGAAAAAGAATGAAGACTACCCAACACATTGTATGAAGCAAACATCACCCTGATCCCCAAGCCAGAAGAAGACCCAACAGGAAAAGAAAATTATAGACGAATATCACTAATAAATATACATGCAAAAATATTCAACAAGATCCTAACAAGCAGAATCCAGCAACACATCTAACAAATTATACATCATGATCAATTTACTTTTCTCCCATGGTCTCAAGGATGGTTCAATATACGTAAAACTATAAGTATAATTCAGCACATTAAACAAATTAAAAAACAAAGAACATATAATTCTCTCAATTGATGCAGAAAAGCTTTAGATAATATCCAGCATTCCTTCATGATCAGAACACTTAAGAGAATTAGAAAGGGGAAAGGGAGGGGAGGGAGGGAGAAGGAGGGGCATTAATGGGATTACACCTGCGGTGCATCTTACAGGGGTATATGTGAATCCTAGTAAATGTGGAAATGTAAAGATCCATTTTCTTAGCAAAATAACTAAGAAAATGCTACAAAAGCTATGTTAACTAATGTGACGAAAATGTGTCAAACGATCTATGAACCAAGTGTATGGCGCCCCACGATCACACTAATGTACACAGCTATGGTTTAATAAAAATAAATAAAAAGAAAATTAATATAGCAGGGACATTTCCTAAACTGATAGAGGCCATCTACAGCATACACACAGCCAATATCGTATTGAATGGAATTAAATTGAAATCATTTCCACTCAGATCAGGAACCAGACAAGGCTACCCATTGTCTCCATTGCTCTTTATTGTTGTTTTCTTTTTTTTTGTGTAGAGACAGAGTCTTACTTTATGGCCCTCAGTAGAGTGCCGTGGCCTCACACAGCTCACAGCAACCTCCAACTCCTGGGCTTCAGTGATTCTCTTGCCTCAGCCTCCCAATCCATTGCTCTTTAACATTGTAATGGAAGTTTAACCATTGCAATTAGGGAAGAGAAGGCAATCAAGGGTATCCATATAGGGTCAGAAGAGATCAAACGTTCGCTCTTTGCAGATGATATTATTGTCTATATGGAAAACACCAGGATTCTACTACAAAACTCTTAGAAATAATCAAGGAATACAGGAGTGTCTCAGATTACAAAATCAACATTCATAAATCAGTAGCCTTTATATATACCAACAAAAGTCAAGATGAAAAAAAACAGTTAAGTACTCTATTCCATTCACAGTAGTGCCAAAGAAGATGAAATATTTGGGAGTTTAACAAAGGACGTGAAAGATCTCTATAAAGAGAACTATGAAACTCTAAGAAAATAAATAGCCGAAAATGTTAACAAATGGAAAAACATACCAGGCTCCTGGCTGGGAAGAATCAACATTGTTAAAATGTCCATACTACCCAAAGCAATATACAATTTTAATGCAATCCCTATTAAAGCTACATTATCATACTTTAAAGACCTTGAAAAAAATAATACTTAATTTTATATGGAATCAGAAAAAAACCTCGAATAGCCAAGACGTTACTCAGAAATAAAAACAAAGCATGAGGACTCATGCTACCGAACCTCAGACTATACTATAAATCGATAGTGATCAAAACAGCATGGAACTGGCACAAAAACAGAGAGGTAAATATATGGAACAGAATAGAGAACCAAGAGATGAACCAAGCTACTTACCATTATTTGATCTTTGAAAAGCCAATTAAAAACATTTAGTGGGGAAAAGATTCCCTGTTTAACAAATGGTGCTGGGTGAACTGGCTGGCAACCTGTAGAAGACTGAAACTGGACCCACACCATTCACCATTAAATAAGACAGACTCTCACTGGATTAAAGATTTAAACTTAAGACATGAAACTATAAAAATACTAGAAGAGAGTGCATGGAAAACTTTTGAAGAAATCAGTCTGGGTGAGTATTTTATGAGGAGGACCCCCAGGGCATTTGAAGAAGATACAGAAATACACTACCTCCACGAGTGCTGTGAGAATGCCCCCCCTTGGAGTTGTTATAAACACAATAAAACCTAATATGTCATAATGAAATGCATATTCTAATACAATATGATCCCCTTAATGAGGAAAACTGGAGGGGGAGGTTGTTTTATTTATAATCCTCTAAATCTAGGTAAATTGTACAAATAGTGTCACAAAGAGCTATTAATACACAACAGTGTATTTGGTCTGGACAAGAGACAACTTAACAGATTAACAGACAAAGTCAAGGTGTGATGAAATGCTAAGCAACAACTAGGGTAGGGGTTATTTTCTTTTTTTCTCTCTTTTTTTTTTTATTGTTGGGGATTCATTGAGGGTACAATAAGCCAGGTTACACTGATTGCAATTGTTAGGTAAAGTCCCTCTTGCAATCATGTCTTGCCCCCATAAAGTGTGACACACACCAAGGCCCCACCCACCTCCTTCCTTCCCTCTTTCTGTTCCCCCCCATAACCATAATTGTAATTAATTGTCCTCATATCAAAACTGAGTACATAGGATTCATGCTTCTCCATTCTTGTGATGCTTTACTAAGAATAATGTCTTCCACGTCTATCCAGGTTAATACGAAGGATGTAAAGTCTCCATTTTTTTAATGGCTGAATAGTATTCCATGGTATACATATACCACAGCTTGTTAATCCATTCCTGGGTTGGTGGGCATTTAGGCTGTTTCCACATTTTGGCGATTGTAAATTGAGCTGCAATAAACAGTCTAGTACAAGTGTCCTTATGATAAAAGGATTTCTTTCCTTCTGGGTAGATGCCCAGTAATGGGATTGCAGGATCAAATGGGAGGTCTAGCTTGAGTGCTTTGAGGTTTCTCCATACTTCCTTCCAGAAAGGTTGTACTAGTTATGGGACTTCATTAAACTGAAAAGCTTCTGTACAGCTAAGGGTAGGGGTTATTTTTCATACAGGATGTGGTTCCTAAAAGTGAAGGGTGATTTCCCAAATCACTCCAGATTCCCCAGTTCATTCAAAATCGATAAACAAGTCAGAGGGAGAGTGTGGCTCCCATGCTTCTAGAAGGAATCACGAAAAGCTTTTGTATTCCCTCTCATGATGTTTTTAAAACCATCATATTTGTTATTGTCTAAATTGAATTGTGGGTGAAAACAATTTCCTGTTCACCTGCACTGTTTGTTTCCTGAGAAGACATCTAGAAACACTGGTTTTCTGAGCTAAGTCAAAGTAATATAGGATTTTCCTTTGTCAATATTGAGACTTTTACCACTGGGGAGAACCTGTTCTCTCTCTCCCTCCCTCCCTCTCTCTCAGCAAAGCATATTTCCTTCTCTCTCTAATTGGATTTTCTGAAAGAATCTGTTTCCCTTTCTCTCTTCCAGATGCTCAAGATACAGCACTGTACAAAAAGTCATTGGCTGGTGTCGTTCTTGTCTTTTTCTGCCACATTAACCCAGTAGGGGGTTTAACAGCCTGAGGTTTTGAAAAGCTGTTGTCAAGTCCTGAGAGCTCCCAAATGCAACTTAAATGGTTATTAGCTAGTAGGATACATCCCTGCATTCTAATACCTCCATTTAAATACCAATAATAAAGAAAATAATAACAATAAGAGTAAACTCCATGCCTTCACAGCCATGATTATAGCCTACCACCCACAGACCACACAGTCTACAGGGCATTTATACAGGATCTAGGAGTGAGGGTCTATCTTTTGGTTTAGTGGTGGGCACGCCTGATTTCACAGGCTGCCAGCAGGGGTCGCCCAAGTCATCTAGGAGCCAAATCAGAGCTTTCATGACATTGTGGATAATTCCTTTAAAGAATCCAAGGCACAGCCTAAATGCCCACCAACCCAGGAATGGATTAACAAGCTGTGGTATATGTATACCATGGAATACTATTCAGCCATTAAAAAAATGGAGACTTTACATCCATCATATTAACCTGGATAGACGTGGAAGACATTATTCTTAGTAAAGCATCACAAGAATGGAGAAGCATGAATCCTATGTACTCAATCTTGATATGAGGACAATTAATGACAATTAAGGTTATGGGGGGGGAAGCAGAAAGAGGGATGGAGGGAGGGGGGTGGGGCCTTAGTGTGTGTTACACTTTATGGGGGCAAGACATGATTGCAAGAGGGACTTTACCTAACAATTGCAATCAGTGTAACTGGCTTATTGTACCCTCAATGAATCCCCAACAATAAAAAAAAAAAAGAAAAGAAAAGAAAATGGAGTTAACTTGGTCCTTACAGTTATGTTAAAAATTAAAATGTGAGAAGAGGAAATTTCCAGGAAAATGCCCTTATTTTCTGCTGTTAGAAACCAAAAGAATGTCTCATTATGGTGTTGCATCCGAGAATCAGAATCCCCAAGAGAGAGCTGGACACCAATGCAAATCACATGAGGGCATTTATTCAGGCTCGAGCCAAGGCGGTCGGCCTTCCCCCAGATGCAGCTGGTGAGACCTAGAGCCTAGAGCCGTGTACTCGTCGTGGGTGGGGTTTTTTATGCAGTGGATATGGGGTGAGGGGCGTGGGAAGCAAAGCGTGGCCTTTGGATTGGCTATCTCTATACCTATACTAGAATTTAAAGCTGATAGGGTTCCGCCAATCTCAATGGCCAGAAGGGTGGGGGGTGGGGTGGGGAGGGTTCTGACACACTCCGGGAGATAGGGACACATCCCAGGAGACAGGGCTATCCCTTTATGTTCATCTACATAGAGATGAAATGGTTTTGTAATATCAGGGAGTCCCAAAGTGGGGGAAGAGAGCAGAGCAGCCTTAAGTTCTCTTTCTGTTGTCCATTTGAAGGGGTGTCCCTCCCTCATGGCTTCATAGAGGGGTTTTGCAATTTCAGCAAAGCCTGGTACCCAAAGTCAACAGAACCCTGCAGACCCCAAAAAGTCTCGCACTTGCCTGGGGTTTGTTGGGGTTGGGATCTTAAGTACAGTCTGCTCCCTGGCCTCAGTGAGCCATCTCTGTCCATCCTTAAGGGTATATCCCAGGTAACTCACAGTTTGCTGACAGATCTGGGCCTTCTTTTTTTTTTTTTTTGTAGAGACAGAGTCTCACTGTACTGCCCTCGGGTAGATTGCTGTGGCGTCACACGGCTCACAGCAACCTCTAACTCTTGAGCTTAAGCCATTCTCTTGCCTCAGCCTCCCAAGCAGCTGGGACTACAGGCGCCCGCCACAACGCCCGGCTCTTTTTTTGTTGCAGTTTGGCCCGGGCTGGGCCTGAACCCGCCACCCTGGGCATATGGGGCCGGCGCCCTACTCACTGAGCCGCAGGTGCCGCCCCGATCTGGACCTTCTTTGCTGATGCTCGATATCCCCGTCCCCCACCCCCCCCAAGTGTGACGAGCAGGTCTCAGTTAGTCTCTCCCACCTGGGGTTAGGGATTCTAGGCTACTTGAAGAGAAGACTTTTTAACTCCCATAAAACAGGATCCCAGGAATTTGAGCAGAAAGTAATTATTGACCTAAGTGTGATTATGCTATAGCTTTTAAAAACTATTATGCCTTTCTAATGTAGCTTATTACCTAGAGTTCAACATCTACTTATCTTAGATGGAATATTTTGCTGAAGATCCTTTCTGTAAATCAATTACAGTCATGTGCCACCTAACAAGCTTATGTCAACAATAAACTACATATGTCATGGTAATCTCATAAAAATATAACAAGGCTATACAGGTGTACCTTTTAAAAATCTTTTCTACTATATTTTTACTGTATCTTTTCTATATTTAGATACACAAATACTTCACCACTGTGTTATAGTTGCCTGCCATATTTAGTACCATAACATACTGTACAGATTGGTTACCTAGGAGCAATAGGCCATATCATATAGCCTGGGTATATAACAGGATACACGTATACCACCTATACCACAACAACTAAATTGCCTAATGCATTTTTTTAATTTATTTATTTTTTATTGTTAAATCATAGCTGTGTACATTAGTGCAATCAAGGGGTATAATGTGCTGCTTTCATATACAATCTGAAATATTCTCATCAAACTGTTCTAGCCTTCATGGCATTTTCTTAGTTACTGTATATAGGCATTTGTATTCTGCATTTAGTAAGTTTCACCTGTACCCATTCTAAGATGCACCTAGATGTGGTCCCACCCATTACTCTCCTTCCACCAAAACCTCCGCCCTCCCTTCCCCTTCCTTGGCCCTTTCCCCATAATTGCATTTTTTTTAATGATGCAGTTTCAAGCTCCTCCTCACATGGCAAGCAATGCATAACTGTATGTGAAATCCCTTAATTAGGGATTAAGTTGCTAAAGTAATTTCTAAAGTTATCATTATTTACTATGTATGAGATTTTTTTTTTAAGGAACCAAAAATGTGTTTTGTGTCAGGGGAACTTAATTTGGGGCTAGATTTTTGATTATTTAAGTTGCTCCAGAGTTGCAAAGTGTTTTGTTTTGAAGAAGGGAGTGAAAGAGAAAGTGGTTGAAGTCTGAAAAAGTATTTGAAGTTTTATTCTATTTAGGGTAAATTATTATAATTCTATTTAAATAAAACCAGTAAAGAAAATGTCAAACTTTAAGAATACTAGTTTCTTCCCAGCTACTCGGGAGACTGAGGCAAGAGAATCGCTTAAACCCAAGAGTTTGAGGTTGCTGTGATGCCATATGGCACTCTACTGAGGGCCACATAGTAAGACTCTGACTCAAAAAAAAAAAAAAAAAGAATACTCATTTCCTGTGAAATGTGAGAGGAAGGAAGAAAGTCAGCACCAATTTCAGAAATCTGATTCTAACAACAGGTCATCTCTAAATGAGGTAAATCTTGGAATCACCTCCAACTTTAAAACCATTACTGTGTACCAAGTCATATGCTAGATTCTGGGAAAAAGACGAACCACTATTTTATCTCCAAGTGAGAGAGACAAACCTCTCTCCTGTATCCGCAACCATATTAGAATTCTAACAGTCCTCACTTCTGCTCTCCAAACTTCAAATAAGGGGTCAGAGCCAAGAGCCAGGACTTTAGTAAAAGCACCAGAAATACTCTCAGAGTTCCACATTTTCCTAAGAGTGATACATGCTGAAGAGTTGTGAAATAAGTCACTTGGGTTCTGTTATAGTAGTATTTGAAGATAATTATTTAACATGCTGACTTTAACACACTATGTGTCTTTCTCCATGTGTGCGTACAGGATAGACCTCTGAAAAGCGGCCTAGTTACTTCTAGATTATTGACTGTGTTTGCCCATTGCTGACCTAAAGGGCTATTCACTTGCAGCAATACCTTCTCTGCTAAGTTGAATTGCTCAACTCTTAAAACCCTTCCTACAGAAATTTCAGAGTCATCTCTGATTCCATGGCAGCCCCTACATGATAGAGTGGTGAATTAATTGTCAAACATGGAAGAAAGGATACTGAAAGTTGAGCAGAAATGGCAACATTTTGGAGTAACTAACCAATGGAACAAATGTGTGTTCTGCCTGCCGCCCTAACTGGTGCTCATGTTTTTTTATCTTTTCAGTGGGATTTATTTACGGTTAAGTAAAAGTAGCAAATGTTACGTAAGTTATTTCTTTAAGAACATTTAATTTATACAACTACATTGTTATCAAGCAACATTTATGGAATGTGCCCTGGATCTGGGATATTGAACTTTGTAACTATTGTAGCATTCTCTTTTCCAAGTTTAAACATGACCTTGTGCAGTGAAGAAGCATGGCTTCTCATTATAGAGTTATCATGTATGACAACCTGACCTTCAGGAAGGCTTTGGGTGTTTAATCTTCTATTGATTTACAAAATGATTTGTGTGTGTGATTATTCAACCCATATGATTGTTTCAACTCATTTTTCTTCTGCTGTGATTAAAATAAATCAGCTAAAACTAAGCAGTTTAGCAACATAGTCAACCAAATAGATATGACGTTATATCTTCTATAGGATGTCTTAGGCGATATTGATGTTTTATATTACATATATGTAGTTAATATACTTTGGGCAATAAAAAGTTAAAACATGTCTGGTAAACAAACAAAAAGAAAATTCTGAAAATCAATGCATTGTTTTAACAATCCCCCAAACCTGGATTTGTGTGTGTGTGTGTATGTTAGTGTCATATTAAAATAAAAAAATCTTGACACCTGCAAGATTTTTTTCATATTCCTATTTTATACATTTTTAGATAATAGAATAATTCTATAATTTTATTGCTAAAATCTTATTACTTGTTAGTCATGATTATCAGATTTTCATTATTATCTGAATTTGTTGCTTTCATATTTGCGAACATCGATTATTTCACTGTTTACTTTTCCAAACATGTACTTACACTAAGATTCAAAAACTCTAAAGAGGAGTCATTGATAATAATAAATGTATAATGATCCGTTGGGACAATGAATAATCTTAAAGATTGAAATTTTTGTTGCTATGATAAGAATTCTGACCATCCAGTTAAGTTAGCTGTACAGAGTAGTATGGGGGGATCAGGAAATGCATATTTCCAAAAAATGATATTGCATGCTTATTTGATTGGGAGAAATTCTCTGGTCTGATGCATCACTGGTATTTAGGAGGGATTCTACCTACATGCAGCTTCTTCAGCGAGCTTGTTGGTCCCTCAGGGAGCCCAGTGATGATACGATGTCTTACAGCTTGTCATTGCAGATGTCTGTCTCTGCTCACTGCCAGGAAGGTTGCAGATTCTCCACAAAATCCAATGCTAGATTTAGAACTGAAGGAGCTTTGTTACAGATACCTGTAATACCAAAATAATCTAGTTAATATCCTGAGAGTTAGGATTTTTGCTTAAATTTGGCTTCTTGGTACAGTTGTTTAGCTTTTGCCCTATCATTCTCCTAATTGAAACATCATCCGTATTGGTAAATAATTGTTTTGTTACTCCTATGATTTCTTGAACTTCATTCTGATTCATAGCTGGTTTTCCGGCTTTGTCCCTTGAAGTACAGGATTTTGCTCCCGTCAGGCTGTGTGTGGCCATATATTCATTTGTGTATAGCACTTGCATTAAGTCATTAATAGACTTCTGAGGTTTGCTCTTATTAGAACGGGCAATCTGCCATTTCTCAATTTTGAACTGCTTCTTATCAGCCTGATGCTCTTCCTCAGCCTTCAAGGAAACTGGTGAACTGCAATTAGCATTAGAGTTACTGCATGTTGAAGTAAATGAATCTGGGGAGGAGTTGTTTGTTGCTCTCCAGAGGGTGGACGCAGACGTAGACGTGGTTCCTCCACCTTTAAGCAGGGCTTCTGCCATACCAACCAGCTCTTCAAACTGGGTGACTGCCTGTGGTAACACTTGAAGCATGACCAAAGACTGTCCAAGTCCGCTGTTTTCTTTTCGTGTTGGTTAGTTTTTCTTTCAGGCTTTTTATTTTGGTGCATAATTCCTCCTTAGACAGTTCTGCTAAGGGCTCTTCATCCTCACTGGAGATCTCACCGGGCAGAAAGGCATTTCCCGAATATGGGTCTCTCTGTCCTTTATCCAGGTCATTATTTGCATTTTCTGAGTTCATTGTCTCTGTCCTTTTCCTCTTTCCTTTTCTAAAAGCTTGAGTATTGGCAATTTCATCTGTTGGAAAGATCATCTGCATTTTCTCAATTTGTTATCAAAGGTTTTCTGAGATCGTAGGAGGAAGGAATGTCCATGTAGATGATGCTATTCTGCACGTGGCCCAAAAGTTAATGTTTTCCCGGGCTGCCTGCTCCAAAGCCCCAGCCTCGGGGCTGGCGCAGGGAGGTGGGAGGTAGGGGGAGCACCGCCAGGAGGCTCCCGCCAGCGCCTCGCCGTTCCCCCGGCTCCGTGGCGCCCCCTAACGCCGGACTCCCCAGCAGTTGGGCCTAGGAAGGCTGGACAGGCGGAAGCCCCAGGTGTCCGCGAAGCGAAGAGGTGCCTGGCCAGTGCACCTGAGGACAGTGCAGACAGGCCGGCAGCCCCGCGGGAGGGCGCTGGGCGCTGGGCTCTCAAGCCAGAGCGCAGCCCGCCGCCGCCGCAGCTGCCGCAGCCATGTCCGCACACCCCACAGCAGCCTCCCGGCCCTGGTGTCCAACTGGTGATCGTTTTGCAGGTCAATTGTGTTTCTTGGAAGCAGTACTGCGGGGGGGAAGAAGAATATCTCTGGGATTTCAGATTGGAGGAAGACGAGTTCAGGCTGCCAGAACCGAGCTAGCACTTCTGAATGTGCCAAGAGGCAAGGCCCTGTGACGTCCTTGGGAAGCTCCGGCGCCCCTACCATAATGGGCTGCTGGAGTCCTGGGGCTACCCTAGTCTGTGGCCGAAATCTTGCTCTGCTAATGGCGGGAGGGATGTTCTGGTGTGAGACAGTTGTATCTCTGTGGGGAGGGGTTTGGGCTCAGGGACTGTGGGCAAAAGCTCACCCTGGTGGCATGGAGCCAGCCCGAGCTTAATAAAGGTTGCTGCGTAAACAAAGGTTGTCATAGATAAAGGGTGGGGGCGGGGCACGCAGTTGCCGTGGGTGCTCGCGCTGCGGAGCTGCCATAAGAGTTCCGGCTCTCATTGGCGCCGGAGCCTCTGGACATTATGTCCCTACTGCGACTGTGGACCCCACGGGTCCTTCTCACGGTGCAATTGTTGTGGCTGCTGATACAGGCAGCTCCTGTTTGGAGGTGGCCCCGGGACACGGTCCAGCCTACCTCCGAATCTCCAGGGCCGAAAGAGCCCTGGTCTTCCCTCTCTTCCGATCTCTCACCCGAATCCCCTCATGTGCCTACACCCCCAGCAGATCCTGGGGACTTTGATTACCTGGGGTCTTCTGCTCCTTCCCACTTGTTGGCTTCACCTCAGGAGTTGCCTGAGAATTTGGCTCCATTCCTGGACAGGGATTCAGCTCAAGAGCTACTTCAAGGGCCAGATAGGCTTACTATTCTACGTCGTCGGCTTCTGAGGAATAAGCTAAGGAGACGACGAAGGCTTCCAGAGGTGGTTCCAACGCCCGGCTGGGATCAGAATCAAGTCCTGCGTCCTCAACTCATAAGGAAGATTCAAACTGTAAGTCCAGATGAAGTTACAGGTCACCAGGCATTTGAAATACTTGTTCCACCTCTAGATAGTCACAGTTCAAAACCAACAACATTCATTGTTTCACCAAAGAACCTAAAGGAAGATCTAGCTCAACATCCACAGCTCACTAAAGTTGTTGTTGGAGCTCTAGACCAATTTGAATCAAAATCTCAGTCTTACAAACAAATTCTGCAGAATGACGATTATACAGATCAAAGTATGGATTTACTTTACCCTGGCAGCATACCTCTGGGATTTGCGAGAAACCCAGAGGTGGCTCAAGACACCCCTGCACAAGGTGAACTTTCTCAGTTCAATGTAAAAGATGAAAGTCGAAATCCAGAGACCCCTGAGAAGATCCCATCCTCTTTACTCCATCAAGAAACCCTAGAAGAGTACCATGAGGAAGTAGAACCTTTAACTGAGCAGCAGGCCCCACAGCCTTTTGAGCAGGTAGAACCTTCTTTAACAGAGCAGGAGGCCTCAGCTCAGCAGGCAACTAATACTGAAGAGGATGTGTCTCAGCCAGTGATACATCATGAGGTAAATGTTCCATCTCCAACTCGGGCTGAAATTTATCATTCAGTCTTGCCCAAAGTCACAGTTAAACCTGTAGATCTGGAGCTTACACTAACTTCAGAGCCAAGTAACAACATTGAACCTACTTTAAGCCAGCAGCAGGCCCCAGCTCAGCCTCCAGAGCGCCCTGAAGAGGTGGAACTTTCCTCAACCCAACAAGAGGTCTCACCTTTTGAGGAGGTTGGACTGTCCCCAACCCAACAAGAAGGCCCAGCTCAAAATCTAGAGCACCCTGAGGAGGTTGAACCTTCTGCGACACAGCAGGGAACCCCAGCTCAGCCTCCAGGCCTTCCTCTGGAGGCTGAGCCTTCCGTTAGTGAGCAGGAGCAGCCACCTCAGCCTTTTGTGTCTCCTTGGGAGGCTGAACCTTCTCAAATCCAGCAGGAGGTCACAGCTCAAGCTCCAGAGTCCCCCATGGAGAATATAGTTCAAACTCCACCTAATCATGAGGTGACAGTTCAACCTCCAGGTGAGGATCAACCTCATCTTTATTACTTGCCCAATGTTACAGTTAAACCTCCAGATGTGGAGGTTACCATAACTTCAGAGCCTACCAAAGAGGCTGAATCTTCTTTAACCCAGCAGGAGATCCCAACTCAGCCTCCAGAGCATCCTGAGGAGGCGAAACCTTCTGCCACCCAGGAGGAGATCCCAACTCAGCCTCCAGAGCATCCTGAGGAGGTGAAACCTTCTGCCACCCAGGAGGAGAACCCAACTCAGCCTCCAGAGCATCCTGAGGAGGTGAAACCTTCTGCCACCCAGGAGGAGAACCCAACTCAGCCTCCAGAGCATCCTGAGGAGGTGAAACCTTCTGCCACCCAGGAGGAGACCCCAACTCGGCCTCTAGAACATCCTGAGGAGGCGAAACCTTCTGCCACCCAGGAGGAGACCCCAACTCAGCCTCCAGAGCATCCTGAGGAGGTGAAACCTTTTGCCACCCAGGAGGAGAAGCCAACTGAGTCTCCAGGCTTTCCTGCAGAGGCTGGACCTTCCCCCAGTGAGGAAGAGCAGCCACCTCAGCCTTTTGTGTCTCCGGGGGAGATTGAACCTTCTCAAATACAGCAGGAGGCCACAGTTCAAACTCCAGATTCCCCTATGGAGAGTATAACTCAAACTCTACCTAATCATGAGGTGACAGGTAAACCTCCGGATGTGGAGGTTACCATAACTTCAGAGCCTGTGACGGAGGCTAAATCTTCTTCAGCCCAGCAGGAGACTCCAACTCAGCCTCCAGAGCATCCTGAGGAGGAGAAACCACCTGCCATCCAGGAGGAGACCCCAACTGAGTCCCCAAGCTTTCCTGGGGAGGCTGAGCCTTCCCCCAGTGAGCAGGAGCAGCCACCTCAGCCTTTTGTGTCTCCTGGGGAGACTGAACCTTCTCAAATCCAGCAGGAGGTCACAGCTCAAGCTCCAGAGTCCCCCATGGAGAATATAGCTCAAACTCCACCTAATCATGAGGTGACAGTTCAACCTCCAGGTGAGGATCAACCTCATCTTTATTACTTGCCCAATGTTACAGTTAAACCTCCAGATGTGGAGGTTACCATAACTTCAGAGCCTACCAAAGAGGCTGAATCTTCTTTAACCCAGCAGGAGACCCCAACTCAGCCTCCAGAGCATCCTGAGGTAAAACCTTCTGCCACCCAGGAGGGGACCCCAGCTGAGTCTCTAGGCTTCTCTGTGGGGCCTGGACCTCCCACCAGTGAGCAGGAGCAGCCACTTCAGCCTTTTGTGTCTCCTGGAGAGATTGAACCTTCTCAAATCCAGCAGGAGGTCACAGCTCAAGCTACAGAGTCCCCTATGGAGAATATAGATCAAACTCCACCTAATCATGAGGTGAGTGGTAAACCTCCAGATGTGGAGGTTACCATAACTTCAGAGCCTACCAGTGTGGCTGAATCTTCTACAGCCCAGCAGGAGGCCACAACTCAAGCTCCAGAGACCACCATGGAGAATATATCTCAAACTCCACCTAATCATGAGGTGACGGTTCAAACTCCAGGTGAGAATCAACCTCATCATTATTACTTCCCCAATGTTATAGGTAAACCTTCAGATGTGGAGGTTACCATAACTTCAGAGCCTACCAAAGAGGCTGAATCTTCTTCAACCCAGCAGGAGACCCCAACTCAGCCTCCAGAGCATCCTGAGGAGGTGAAACCTTCTGCCACCCAGGAAGAGACCTCAGCCGAGTCTCCAGGCTTTCCTGGGGAGGCTGCACCTTCCCTCAGCGAGCAGGAGCAGCCACCTCAGCCTTTTGTGTCTCCTGGGGAGCTCGAACCTTCTCAAATCCAGCAGGTGGCCACAGCTCAAACTCCAGAACCCCCTATGGAAAGTATAACTCAAACTTCACCAAATCATGAGGTGACCATTAAACCTCCAGATGTGGAGGTTACCATAACTTCAGAGCATACCAGTGTGGCTGAATCTTCTCAAACCCAGCCAGAGGCTTCACCTCCAGAGTATCCCAAGGAGGTAGAAGCTTCTCTAACCCAGCAGGAGCAATCAACCCTATCTCCAGAACATCATGAAGTAACAGTTTCACCTCCAGAGCACCATCAAACTCAACATTCAAACTTGCCCAATGACATTGTTAGGCCTGCAGATGTGCAGGTCACCATATCAGGAGAGCCTACTGCAGAGGCTACAGATCAGCTCTCAGTGCCAATCAGTGATATGGAACCTTCTGTAACCCAGCAAGAGGCCCCACCTCTGTCTCTAGAACCTTCTGAAGAGGTTGAACCTTCAGATCATGTGGTTACCCCGACTCCAGAAGTCACTAATGAGGTTGACATTTCATCCCAACTGGAGGCTCCAGTGCCCCCTCAGCAGTTTGAACCTTTGAAAGGCCAACAGCAGCCAAATGTCCCTGGAAAGGATGAACATTCTCCAATCCATCAAGGAGTCCCAATTCAGCCTGAGGAGCTTCCTGAGGAACCATCTTCAGGCCAGCAAGGAATATCACCAATTTCTCAACAACCCACTGTGAGTGTTGAACCTTCACTGTTCCACACACCTAAGCCTCCAGGATTCTCTACAATGGCTGAACATTCATTGTCAGATGAGGTATTTTCACCTCTAGATCTGTCTACAATTTTCAGAAGTCTTTCAACATTGCCTGCCACCACAGTTAAACATGTGGATTTGGAGGTTACTGTATCTACAGAGCCCACTTCTAAAGGCGAATCTTCCTCAACGCAGTGGGAAGATGCCACTCTGCCTGCAGTTCCCACTGAACAGGGTGAATTTTTGCCAACCCAGTCTGATCCCCTTTCCCTACCTCCAGATCCCCCTGAAGTGTTTGCATCTTCTCTAGTCCAGCAAGAGGCTGTGGCTCAGACTCCAGATCCCCCTAAGGAGCTAGAACTTTCTTCAGTCCAACAGGAGGCCCCAGCTGAGGCACCAGAGCCCCTTAAGGAAGTTGGACCATCTGGGAGCTATCAGGAAGCCTTAGGTCGTCCTCCGAAGTCCACTGAAGAGGTCAGACCTTTTCCAACAGAGCAGGAGTCTCCAGCTCAGCCTCTAGAGCTCCCTAAGGAGGTTATGGCTCAACCTCCAATGAATTATGAGATGATGGTTCCAACACCAGGTCTAGATCAAGCTCACTATCCAGCATTGCCCAGGGTCACACTTCAACCTTTGGACCTTGGGATTACCATAACTCCAGAAGTCACCACAGGGGTTGAACATTCTTCATTCATGCAGGAGATGCCATCTCAACCTCCAGAGCTACCTAAGGAAGTTGTGGCTCAACCCCAACTATATCAGGCGGTGACAGTCATAACACCAGGTCAGGATCAAGCTCACTATCCAGCATTGCCCACTGTCCCACTTCAGTCTGCGGACATGGGGCTTACTGTAACTCCAGAACCTACTACAGAGGTTGAACATTCTTCATTCATACAGGAGACCCCACCGCAACCTCCAGAGCCACCGAAGGAAGTTATTGTAGGTCAACCCCAAATATATCAGGAGGTGACAGTTATGACACCAGGTCAGGATCAAGCTCACTATCTAGCATTGCCCAGTGTCCCACTTCAGTCTGGGGACCTGGGACTTACTGTAACTCCAGAACCTACTACAGAGGTTGAGCATTCATCATTCATGCAAGAGACTCCACCTCAACCTGCAGAGCCACCAAAGGAAGTTGTTGTAGCTCAAACTGTAATGTATCAGGAGGTGACAGTTCCAACACCAGGTCAGGACCAAGCTCACTATCCAGCATTGCCCAGTGTCTCACTTCAGTCTGCGGACCTGGGTCTTACTGTAACTCCAGAACCCATTACAGAGGTTGAACATTCTTCATTCATTCAAGAGACCCCATCTCAACCTCCAGAGCAACCTAAGGAAATTGTAGCTCAAACTGTAATATATCAGGAGGTAACAGTTCCAACACAAGGTCAGGATCAAGCTCAGTATCCAACATCACCCAGTGAAACATTTCAATCTTTGGACCTGGGAATTACTGTAACTCCAGAACCCACTGTGGAGGCTGAATATTCTACAGCTCCAATGACTACAGTTCCTCCAAGGCTCCCTGAGGTGACACTTGCACATCCCAATCAGGTTCAGGCTGAAAATCCAAATCCACTTCAGCCTGTGGACCTGGAGCTTTCCATAACTCCAGAACCCACTACGGACATTGAACTTTCTCCAATCATGCAGGAAACCACATCTCAACCTCCAGAGCCACCTAAGGAAGTTGTAGCTCAACCCCCAGTACACATAGAGGTGACACTTCCAACACAAAGTCAGGATCAAGCTCAGCCTCCAGCATTACCCATTATCACACTTCCGACTTTAGGCCCAATATTTTCCATAACTACAGAACCCACTGTGGAAGTCGAACATCCCATAACCCTGACGGAGACTCCACCTCCTCCTAAGTTCCCTGAGGTGACCTTTCCACTTCCCAACCAGGTTCAGGTTCAGAATACAAAAGTGACTGAAGGTCCAGTTCCATCTTATGTTGTGGAACCAACCTCACCTCCAGGGTCCAATACAGAGGTTGAACCTTCTCCATCTGTGCAGACGACCCCAACTCAGCCTCCAGAGCCACCTAAGGAACTTGTAGTACAACTACCAATATATCAAGAGGTGACACCTCCAAACCAAGGTCAGGATCAAGCTCAACATTCAACATCTCCCAGTGCCTCAGGTAAAAATTTGGAACTGAGGCTTCTCATAACACCAGTGTCCACTACAGAGGTTGAACCTTCTACAGCTCAGATAAGTACTGCTCCTTCTTTAAAGCTTCCTGAGGTGACGCCTCCACATCCAGACCAAATTCAGACTTGGCAGCCAAACCTGACCGAGGTCACAACTAAACCTTTGGACCAGGAATCTACTGTAACTCCAGAACACACCATGGAGGTTAAACCTCCAAACATGCCAGAGACCCCAACTCAGCCTCCAGAGCCACCTAAGGAAGTTGTAATTCGACCCCCAGTATATCAAGAGGTGACACTTTCAACACCAGGTCAGGATGAAGCTCAGCATTCAACATCGCCCATAGTTACGGGGCTTTCCATAACTCCAGTGTCCACTACAGAGGCTGAACCTTCTACAGTCCTAACAAGCACAGATTCTTCTTCAGAGCATCCTGAGGTGACACTTCCACATCCTGAGGTGACACTTCCACATCCTGAGGGGACACTGTCGCATCCTGAGGTGACACTTCCACATCCTGAAGTCACAGTTCCGCATCCTGAGGTGACACTTCAGCATCTTGATGTGACACTTCCACATCTAGACCAGATGGAGACTCAGCAGACAAACCCAGCTGAGGTCACAGTTAAGCTTTTGGACCAGGAACTTACCATGACTTCGGAACAAACTAGAGAGGTTAAACCTTCTCCAACCATGCAAGCGACTCCAACTCAACCTCTAGAGGTACCAAGGGATGTAGTAGCTCCAGCCTATTATGAAATAACAGTTCCAACACCGGGTCAGGATCAAGCCCAGCATACAACATCCCCTGGTGTCACGATCACAGTTTTACCTTTGAGCCTGGAATTTGTTGTAACTTCAGCAACTACATCAGAGGTTGAACATCCTGTGGCTCTGGAAACGATGGCAGCTCCCCATCCAGACCAGATTCAGACTCAGCCTCCAATCCCGACTGAAGTTACAATTCAAATATCCGACTCGGACATTACCGTAACTCAAAATTCGTTGCCAAATTACAACATGGAACAAGAGATTGCCAATATCAACACCGACATGAACACCAGCATATGTGACCTCTGTACCTGCAGAGATGAGACACTGTCGTGTGTTGGTCTCAGCCCAGAGAAGAGACTCCGCCGAGTGCCTGTGCAGGAGCCTGAAGCCTATAATGGTACCTTCACCGTCTTGTAAGTCACTTATCCTCATTCGTTCTCTGCATCCTGCCTCACATGGCAGCCTTTTCCTTGAGACACTTGTGGGCTTTCTTCATTGGTTGACTTTCTGCTTTTACCTTTTACTTGTCAGATTTTCCTTATCCTCATTCTCCTTTGTACTATTGTGCCCCTTCTCCAAACTTTTACCTGTGACGACTCTTTTTTTCTTTATCCATTTCTCTTTAGTCCCATCATATCATTGCTTACCCTCTACTCTTCTGAGTTTGCTTCACTCTCTTCACAGAAGCATATTCCTCTGGGTGGCACCTGTGGCTCAAGGAGTAGGGTGCCAGCCTCATATACCAAGGGTGGCAAGTTCAAAGCCAGCCCCGGCCAAAAAAAACAACAACCCAGGTCTGTCATTTATTAGTTTTGTGACCTTGGGCAAGTCATTCCACTCTGTGGCTCAATTTCCTCATCTTTAAAATGGGGATTGTGATACTTACCATTTCATAGGATCGTTGTGAGATTTAGGGGTGGGAGTACATGTAATACTTACATGTATATCAGTGCCTAGCATATATATGAATGTTAACTATTATTATCATTATTCAGTCCTTTAATTATGTCCAGGCCTCATCTTTGTACCTGGTTTCCTGTATGTAGTGCCCATTTTGTGCCCAACTCAGGGCAGAGTATGACATTATCTCTAGAATATGAAAATGATAGGTAGGAAGAAAAGAAATAGGCATCAAAAGGGAGGTGGTTTTTAATTAAGTACTAAAGAGATATAGAGACCATAGATGCTGTAATTCACCAGAATCTATAATCATTGAGGTGTGGAGGTCAGGGAAAGCTCCCTGGATAAGCTGAAACTTTTCCTGGGGCTTAAAAAGCATCTATAATCTGTTAAAGAGAAACATTGGGAGGAAAGCCTAGGCAACGGCATGGCTGCAGGAAGGATGGGAATTTAGAAGACCAGTCTTGCTTCCAAGAATTGGGTTAGGAAGCAATGGAAAACGTGATTATGAAAAACCTTGAACATCAGATATGGGAGTTTGAAAGTTATATGCAATGAGGTATGGAGAGCCATGGAAAGTTTTTAAGCAAGAGAAAGAAATGATTAAGCGCCTGTGGCTCAGTCGGTAGGGCGCCAGCCCCATATACTGAGGGTGGCGGGTTCAAACCCGGCCCCGGCCAAACTACAACCAAAAAATACCCGGGCATTGTGGCGGGCGCCTGTAGTCCCAGCTACACGGGAGGCTGAGGCAAGAGAATCACTTAAGCCCAGGAGTTGGAGGTTGCTGTGAGCTGCGTGAGGCCATGGCACTCTACTGAGGGCCACAAAGTGAGACTCTGTCTCTACAAAAAAAAATAAAAGACAAAAGGATTATTTTAGAATCCATACATAGCATGCTCTAGAGGGGGAAGCGTAACTCAGGGAGACCAAATGGAAAACTTGTCTAGCAAAAATTTAGAAGTAAAGTGAGAAAGGACTAAAGCTGAGTGCTTGTGATAGAAGTGGGAATAAAGTCCTGGGGATACTACAAAGGAAGGACAGGATTTAGTGACCAACTAATGAGTTGGGAGAGGATGTGTATAGGGAAGAGAGAAATCAAATGTGACTCCATGGTTTCTGTCTTGCATGATGAAGATAATGATGGGGGTGGAATACTATGCAGCCTTAAAGAAAGATGGAGACTTTACCTCTTTCATGTTTACATGGATGGAGCTGGAAAATGTTCTTCTTAGTAAAGTATCTCAAGAATGGAAGAAAAAGTATCCAATGTACTCAGCCCTACTATGAAACTAATTTATGGCTTTCACATGAAAGCTATAACCCAAGAATAGAGGGAAGGGGGAAAAGGAGGGAAGGGAGGGGGGAGTTGGGCAGAGGGAGGGTGATTGGTGGGATTATACCTGCGGTGCATCTTACAAGGGTATATGTGAAATTTAGTAAATGTAGAATGTAAATGTCTTAGCACAATAACTAAGAAAATGCCAGGAAGGCTATGTTGACCAATGTGATGAAAATGTGTCAAACTGTCTATAAAACCAGTGTATGGTGCCCCATAATCGCATTAATGTACACAGCTATGATTTAATAATAAAAAAAAAAGATAATGATGGTGGTATATAACAAGTGCAGCAGTCAGAGCCAATTTGAGGGAGAGAAGATCAGTTTGGGCATTTTTTTAAATTTCTGAGCATTAAACAACCAGAAAGCTTCTGGTTAAATGGAAATGTGCATTAGGCAGATGACTGTCTTATTTCTACCCCTGCCCCCAACTGGGAAAAATACACCTATAAAGTAAATAGGTAAAATTATTGCTGAGGGGCGGCGCCTGTAGCTCAGTGAGTAGGGCCCTGGTCACATACATCCGGGCTGGCAGGTTCGATTCCTAACCGGGCCCGCTAAACAACGATAACTGCAACCAAAAAATAGCCAGGCGTTGTTATGGGTGCCTGTAGCCACAGCTACACGGGAGACTAAGGCAAGAGAATTGCTTAAACCCAAGAGTTTGAGGTTGCTGTGAGCTGTGATGCCACAGCACTCTACCCAACATAGTGAGATACTGCCTCAAAAAAAAAAAAAAAAATTGTTGCTGAGGAATAGGGAACAGTGTTAAAGGTAAAGATTTAAAGTTATCCACAGAGCTGAAACTGATCGTAAGGCATTTAACAGTTTGCTTTCAAACATGTCATTCATGGATATATTTACACTTTTTAAAAAAAAGTCATGGAAGTACATGTGTGTATATATGTGTATATGTATATGTGTGCATGTATATATATATGATATATGATAATTTATTATTTTTTATTTCTTCATGGGTTTTCCCTGCACTCTCTTCTAGTATTTTTATAGTTTCATGTCTTAAGTTTAAATCTTTAATCCAGTGAGAGTCTATCTTAGTTTATGGTGAAAGGTGTGGGTCCAGTTTTAGTCTTCTACAGGTTGCCAGCCGGTTCACCCAGCACCATTTGTTAAATAGGGAATCTTTTCCCCACTGAATATTTTTAATTGGCTTGTCAAAGATCAAATAACGGTAAGAAGCTGGATCCATCTCTTGGTTCTCTGTTCTGTTCCAGACATCTACTTCTCTGCTTTTGTGCCAGTACCATGCTGTTTTGATCACTATCGATTTATAGTAAAGTCTCAGGTCTGGTAGAGTGATTCCTCCTGCTGTGTTTTTATTTCTGAGTAATGGCTTGGCTAGTCGAGGTTTTTTTCTCATCCCATATAAAATGAAGTATTATTTTTTCAAGATCTTTAAAGTATGACAGTGGAGCTTTAATAGGGATTGCATTAAAATTGTATTTTGCTTTGGGTAGTATGGACATTTTAACAATGTTGGGCGGCGCCTGTGGCTCAGTGAGTAGGGCGCCGGCCCCATATGCCGAGGGTGGCGGGTTCAAACCCAGCCCCGGCCAAACTGCAACAAAAAAAAAAATAGCCGGGTGCTGTGGCGGGCACCTGTAGTCCCAGCTACTCGGGAGGCTGAGGCAAGAGAATCACTTAAGCCCAGGAGCTGGAGGTTGCTGTGAGCTGTGTGATGCCACGGCACTCTACCAAGGGCCATAAAGTGAGACTCTGTCTCTACAAAAAAAAAAAAAAAAACAATGTTGATTCTTCGCAGCCATGAGCATGGTATGTTTTTCCATTTGTTAACATTTTCAGCTATTTATTTTCTTAGAGTTTCATAGTTCTCTTTGTAGAGATCTTTCACATCCTTTGTTAGATAAACTCCCAAATATTTCATCTTCTTTGGCAGTACTGTGAATGGAATATAGACCTTAACGGTTTTTTCAGCTTGACTACTGTTGGTATATATAAAGGCTACCGATTTATGAATATTGATTTTGTAACCTGAGACACTGCTGTATTCCTTGATCACTTCTAAGAGTTTTGTAGTAGAATCCCTGGTGTTTTCCAGATATACAATCATATCATCTGCGAAGAGCAACAGTTGATATATGATAATTTAGACACATAAGTGATTTTATCCATTTATTCATTCATAACTGATATTATCTTCCAAGAGATTGGACAGACAGGAAGTTAAGCTTCTGAGGAGATGCCTTATTATTTGAGCCCATAGCCCCACATTCTTTCTTTCTTTCTTTTTCTTTTTAGACTTTCTCTTCCACATGAATTCTATTGTGTACAGAAAACAGTGCATACTGGCATGAGGCTCTGCCACATCTTCACATCGTTTCCATTTTCCCTCCTATGGTTTCTCTGATGTTTAATAAGACTGAGGACCACTGAAAACCTTTGCCACATTATCGATATTTGGAAGATTTCTCTCCAATATGAATGTTCGTATGTTAAGGTTTGAGCTCTGGTTAAGGTCATTGCCACACTGTTCACATTTGTAGGATTACTCTCCAGTTTGAATTCTTCTATGCTTAGCATGCTATCAACACCAGGTCAAGGCACTACCGCTGTCTTCAAATGGAGGGTTTCTCTCTGTGTGATTTCCTCTATGTACAGTGAGGATTGAATTTGAGTTAGAGTTTGCCACACTGTCCATATTTAAAAGGTTTTTCTCCAGAATAAATTCTTCAATGTCTAGTAATGTTCACAAACTAATGAAAGTCTATGCCACATTTTGACCACTGTAGTTTCTTTCAAGAATGACTACTTTGATGAACAGAAAGGGTTGAGTACAGTGTAAATGCCTTGCCCCCTTCTTCACATTTGTGGAGTTTCTCTCCACAAGAAATTCTGTTATGTTCACTATGAGTTTAACTAAGGAAAAAGGCTTTAGTGCATTCTCTAAATTTGTAAGTTTTATGTCCAAAGTAAATTCTTTGAAGTACAGAAAGGTTTGAGTCACAGTTAAAGGCTTTGCCACACTCTTGACATTTGTAGGGTTTCCCTCCAGAGTGAATTCTTTGATGTCTAGAAAAGCTTGTGTAGTACTTAAAGGATTTTCCACATTCTTGACCTTTGTAGGGTTTCTCTCCAGAGTGAATTCTTTGATGTCTAGAAAGGTGTGAGTGGTGTTTAAAGGCTTTGCCACATTCTTCACATCCATAGGGTTTCTCTTCAGAATGAATTCTTTGATGAACAGAAAGGTTTGAGTACTTGTTAAAGGCTTTGCCACATTCCTGACATTTGTAGGGTTTATCTCCAGAATGAATTCTTTGATGTCTACAGAGGAGAGAGTGCTGGTTAAAGGTTATGCCACATTCTTCACATTTGAAAGGTTTCTCTGCAGAATCAATTATTTTTCTTGTCCAGAAACGTGTGAGTGTTGCTTGGTAAGTTTGTCACATTCCTTCTAGTTGTAGGTTTTTCCTCCAGTATCAAAATTCTCATGGTTACGATATTTTGAACTGTGGCTAAGACATTTGCCATCATTTTCACACGTGTCTAGTTTCTCTCCAGTATCAAATCTTGAGCAAGACTGAAAAACTTGGCTACCTTCTTTGCATTTGGACTGTTTTTTCCAATGTGAGTGATCTTATGTTCTGTAACATGTGACCAGAAGTTAGAGGCTTTCCTATAGCTTTTACAATTAAAAGTTTTCTCTAAGGTATATATCATTATTTGTCCATTGAGATTTAACAATTGTCTGAAGGTGTTCAAAGAGTTACTACATTGGAATACTTTGCCATAGGTAGCTGTTAATCACTGGTGAAGTCCACTGTAACTTACTTTCTGCTCATCACACTTATACACACTTTCCCAATATTTTGTTAAGTTTAAATTCTCGGAGCCATAGCTTTGATATCTGGTCAGGATCATCTCTGGAAATAAAATATTTGTGCCCCACTCTTGAAAACGGTCTTCAGTATAATGAGTATATAGAGCTGGGTGCTTGACTAGTGTCTGGTGTGTCTTCGCCTTCCAGGGTTCTTTGCTTTGCTCCAGACAGGTGATGAGTTCTGGCTTAGAGACAGTAAGACAGGTTTCTGTAGGTCTCTAACATGACTTCCCCATACAAATGCTGCTGAGCAGGGTCCAAGTAGGCCCACTCTTCCATAGAGAATTCAACAGACATGTCCTTGAATGTCAACACTCCTTTGGATTCTTCCCTGAGGACCTTTTGAATGTCACCACGAGGGAGGGATGCTGGGCGCTGCAGGCAGACAGCTGCTCAGACAGCTCTGGGCATTTCCCAGCTTCCGGGATGTCCCGGTGTCCTGCAGGTCAATTCTCTGCAGAATCAGAGTGACAGAGGCTGCTGCAGAGACACTTAGGATCCCCAGGGAAGGGAACAGCTGAAGAGGAGGCCGTAGCTCAGAGCCCAACTCCAGAGACAAACGCTGCTCAGAATCCTCGGTGCCTCCTTCTTCTTTCTGGCTGTGCATCATTTCCCAGCTCCAGAGATGTCCCAGTACCTGCAGGTCACAGGGTGACAGAAGCTGCTGCAGAGACACCTGGAATCTCCAGGAATCCCCACATTATTTCTTGATTAATTGTGCAAACTAGGAAGCTCATAGCTCTGGAAATGAGAAAACTGTAAGTATTTTCTGTATTTGAATATCTCCTGTGTTTCTTCACAGAAATTTCCAAGGAAATGCTATTTCTTACATTGATGAGAATGTATGGAAATCATACCGTTGGACTGAGAAATTGTGAGTATATTCTCTCCAGATATGAGTACAAAAACTTAGTTGCGTTGTAAGATCCTTCTTGGTCCAGAATTTTGAGGTCAACACTTTTAAGGAAAGGTATTTCTTCCTCCACATCTCAAATCAATGTCTGTTGATTATAATTCTATGATTATTTAAAAATTAAATTTGGTGGGCTCTCTTAGAAAGAGTCAATTTAAATGTATTTTTTATTATGTAAGTAATACACATTATACTCTTAATATATAAAAACAAAATAACAGGTATAATGGAAACCCTCCTTGTGCCCTGATGCCTGGTCCCTGAGGTAACCACTACTCCTAAGTTTGGTGTATATCCTTCCAGACCTTTTCCCAAGTATTTGCCTACATACATATTTACATATAGCAAAAGAAATTTTTTGTGTGGCCTTACGTTTTTTGTTTTATAGAAATGGTAACATCTTACAACTTGATTCTTTCACTTCATGATACATGTTAGATTTTTCTTTCACAGCACTTAGAGGGTTACCCTATTCATTTAAACTCTTGCATCATTCCATATTATGGATTCCATACTATGGATGTGGCATGAATTATTTAATAATTCCCCTATGGATGGATGTTTAGATTATGTCCAGTTTTCTTTTCTTTTTTTTTTTTTTTTAGAGACAGAGTCTTACTGTGTCACCCTCGGTAGAGTGCCCTGACATCACAGCTCACAGCAACCTCCAACTCCTGGGCTTAGGCAATTCTCTTGCCTCAGCCTCCTGAATAGCTGGGACTATAGGCGCCCACCACAATGCCCTGCTATTTTTTGTTGCAGTTTGGTGGGGGCCAGGCTCGAACCTGTCGCCCTCGGTATATGGGGCTGGCACCCTACTCACTGAGCCACAGGCGACACCCTCCTATGTCCAGTTTTCTTGTTAGGTGCATTGCTGCTTCTTTGTAAACTTGGGCAAATATTTCAGTAGAACAGATATCTAGAAATGGAATGGTTGATATGAGGACAATGTAGGTATTAAATTTTAATTGTCCTCAAAAAGTTGTGCCAACTTATACTATACTCAACAGAATATGACAGCATTTTACCACTGAGTATTCTCCAACTCTTTGCTGATATGATGGGTGAACAAAAAGGGTCCTGTCTGAATTTGAATTTTTCTGATTACTCTTGAATTTAAATACCTTTATTTGTTAAAAGTTGGTGAACATTTGTGTTTCTTCTGAGTTTTCTGTCCTTTATCCATTTTCCTTTTGAATTGTTTTTATCATTTTCTTATTAATTTATTAAAGCAGTCAATTTAGATACATAAGTTATTTTGGAAAAATACAGTAGTAGTTTGTGTGTCATCAGTTCAACTTGTATAGGTGATCTCTGAGTTTTCATTTTTGAAAATAGAGATGTCGTTTTATTTTCCATTAAAGTTTGTCCCCTTGTAATATGATTCCATTTATATAAAGTTCAGGAAGAGGCAAAACTAAAGTATGTTGTGTATGACTGACATATAACAGGTAAAACTATATTTTGAAAACAAGGAAATTACTATAAAAGTTAATATAGTGGTTATCTTCAGAGGTCAGAGAGAGGGTTGTGATTGGAAAGGGCCACACGAGCTTCTGGATGCTCATGGTACTCTTTCTTGACATGATGATATTACATGGGTACCTGCTTTACAATTATTTAAACGGAACATTTAAATTATATGCATTTTATGCACATTGTATTTCTCAAAAAAAAAAAAAAAACATTTTTTAAATGGGAGGAAAAGCCTACTGACTTCACTTGTAACCTGACATAGGTCCATGTGGTGCTTTAATAATAACATTGTGGGGCTCCGTGTCTGTAGCTCAAGCGGCTAAGGCGCCAGACACATACACCAGAGCTGGCAGGTTCAAATCTAGCCTGGGCCTGCCAAACAACAATGACAACTACAACCAAAAAATAACTGGGAGTTGTGGCAGGCACCTGTAGTCCCAGCTACTTGGGAGACTGAGGCAAGAGAATCTCTTAAGCCCAGGAGTTGGAGGTTGCTGTGAGCTGTGACGCCACAGCACTCTACCCAGGATGACAGCTTGAGGCTCTGTCTCAAAAAAAGCAACAACAAAAAAAAAAAAAATTGGGGGGAAAGAGATGAGGAAATGGCAGTTCTGCTGGTCTTGATTAGAACCAGTGTTGGGTTCTAACAGGGATTTTGTGATCTAGAGAGTAGGCATTAAATATACAATTTGGTGGGAATAGTGGGTAGGGGTGTGTGTGTGTGTGTAGAGATTTGGACACAAAAAGGAAAATGTGAAAAAGGTTTGAATGAAAACAAAGCAGATGTTGCCACCTTGAAATTAAATAAGAATTAGTGTATTCAATTGGCACCATTACCCAGGTTTCCTCCACAGATAGGAGTTAGTCCTATATGGCAAATAGTTTGCATTTTTATTTAGAAATAACCTCTTCCTTTACACTGTTGGTGGGACTGCAAACTAATTCTACCTCTTTGGAAAGAAGTATGGAGAATCCTCAAAGAACTCAAATTAGATCTCCCATTTGATTCCTCAATCCCACTATTAGTCATGTATCCAGAAGAAAAAAAATCATTCTATCATAAAGACATTTGTACTACGTTGTTTATCACAGCTCAATTTACAATTGGCAAAATGTGGAAACAACCTAAATGCCACCAACCCAGGAATGGATATACCAAACTGTGGCATATGTATACCATGGAATACTATTCAGCCATTAAAAAAGATGGGGACATTACATCTTTTGTATTAATCTGGATGGAATTGAAACACATTCTTCTTAGTAAAGTATCACAGAGTGGAGAAGCAAGAATCCAATGTACTCAATACTAACATGAGGCCAGTAGATAATCTGATACATTCCCACATAAGAGAAAAACTCAAATCAATTCAAGGTCTGGGATGGGGAAAGAGGGAGCAGGGAGAGGGGAAGGAGGAGGATGGAGGTGCTCCCACTCAATGGGCCCAATGTTCGAGTGTATGGCACACTTCTTGGGGGCAGTACACAATTATAAGAGGAACTCTACCTAACTAATGCAAACATTGTAACCTATTTCTTTGTGCCCTCAGATTAACCCGAAACAATAATAAAATCTTAAAAAAGAAATAACAAATAACCTTATCTTTTTTCAGAATTCTCAGTGAAAATCATTTGACCGAATTACATAAAGATTCATTTGAAGGCCTGCTATCCCTCCAGTATTTGTAAGTTAGTTAGTTAATCATATTTATTTATGAGCTTTTAGTGATATGATCTGTAAAGTGAATAAGGGGTTCAAATTAGATAATCTCTAAAACTTCTTTCATCAATAAAATGCTGCAGTTCTCTAAATCCGTGTAGAGTTTTAGCCCGTCTCTAGCCCATCTCTGTGCATTTTTAGTTTTAAAAATCATATAGATAAAATACGGATAGAAAAAAACTTTGCTTATAAGGAAAAAGTGGTAATAACATCTGAGCAATTATTGACACCCATTGAACCTTGTTTTATAAGTTTTATATATCATCTGCTTATATTTATATTTAGTCTACACCCCATAGAGCAAATCTAATCCACAGTCTGTTTTTATTTACAGCCTGTAAGTTAAGAATGCTTTTTACATTTTGAAAGGGTCTGTAAAAGAAAAAGAAAGACAAGAATATGCAACAGAGACCATATGTGACCTACAAAGCCTGAAACATTACTATTTAGCCTTCAGGAAAAGCCTAAATTTGGGTGGCGCCTGTGGCTCAAAGGAGTAGAGTGCCAGCCCTAGGTGCTGGAGGTGTGGGTTCAAACCCAGCCCCGGAGAAAAAAATGCAAAAAAAAATAAAAAGAAAAAGAAAGAAAGGAAAAGGATTTGAAAAAGTTGGTTTAGTAGCATGAGAAGAATTAAACTTTAAGTTGTTGCTCAAAGGAAAGGAAAGGAAAATATAGACCATCTACACTAGTTTGAATGCCATTAATCCAGAATTTTTTGATAATTTAATCTGAATTAAATTAACATTTAACTATTAAATAAGCAGATGAATTATAAAGAATAAATATATTTAAAAATATAAAATATTAAAGAATATTAAATATTTAATATAAGAACATTATATTAAAATCATATAGATATGATTTAATTTAATCATATAGTAAATATATATATTTAAGAGAATAGGCTGGCAGTGAGGATTTCATAGCAGAAATTACTATATTCTTATTGAAAATAGTTGTTTAAGGACAGGTGCAGTGGCTCCCACCTGTAATCCTAGCACTCTGGGAGTCCAGGGTAGGAGGATCCCTTGAGCTCATGTGTTCGAGTGCAGCCTAATTGAGAGTGAGACCCTGTATCTACTAAAAATTAGAAAAATTATCCAAACATTATGGTGGGTGCTCATAGTCCCAGCTACTCGGGAGGCTGAGGTAGGAGGATAGCTTGGAGCTCAGGTGTCTGAGGTTGCTGTGAGCTAGGCTGACACCATGGCACTCTGGCCTGATGCAACAGAATGAGACTTTGCCTCAAAAAGAAAAAAAAAGTTGTTTAAATTATGGTTAAATGGTATAGCTAGAAATGTTTACAATGAATAAGCATATTACCAATGCTCCTAATTTTTCCCAAATTACAAAATGAAAATTTCTCCTGCCTTATTGCCAAGGAGGGAATACTTGCATAGTATTTATTTCTAAAGATTAATGATGTACACACTAATTTTTTTTTTTTTTTTGTAGAGACAGAGTCTCACTGTACCGCCCTCGGGTGGAGTGCCGTGGCGTCACACGGCTCAAAGCAACCTCTAACTCTTGGGCTTACGCGCTTCTCTTGCCTCAGCCTCCCGAGCAGCTGAGACTACAGGCACCCGCCACAACGCCCAGCTATTTTTTCTTTTTGTTGCAGTTTGGCCGGGGCCAGGTTTGAACCCGCCAATAAATACTTGCATAGCATTTATTTCTAAGAAGATACTATATCCCTTGCTATGAAAGTCTGAGTTTTATCCTTTTCCCACGGCAAAGAAGTGTGGTCAAGAAGTGTGTACATCGGGCGGCGCCTGTGGCTCAGTGAGTAGGGCGCCGGCCCCATATGCCAAGGGTGGCGGGTTCAAACTCTTTGTGGAGTTACATGTACATTGAAATACAGGTATTTTTAATTCAATTGCATTTTTCAGAATTCTCAATCGTAATCCTCTGACAACTGTTGAAGATTCATATCTTTATAAATTGCCAGCATTAAAATATCTGTAAGTATTGCGGTCATCTCATGAATCATGAGATTATTTCTGCTGTTATTTTTTATTTTCATCAAAGATTAAGTATATTGAATTTAGGCTAAAAAGTCATAATTTAAACTTTAACTGGTTATTAAAAAAAGGTTATTGGCAAAGAAAAGAGATTAAGAATGGATGTGTAATGAATGGGCAAGACAGCCAGCAGGGAAAGAGAACAGTAGTATTGAGGAATGTATATAAATATAATATATATAGATGCATGTAGGAATATCATTTATCCCAGAAAGCAAAAAAGAATAGATGCTTCTATTTTAAAAATAAAAAATAAAGGGCTGTGCCTGTGGCTCAAAGGAGTGGGCGCCAGCCCCATATGCCGGAGGTGGCGGGTTCGAACCTAGCCCAGCCAAAAACTGCAAAAAAAAAAAACACCTCCCCCCTAAAAAAAAAAAAAAGAAGTAATCCTGAGAGGTGAATCCAATAAGAAAATGGGAAGATAAATGTTAAAAAGTGTATACATTCCATTATTCGATGTCATTAATTTGATGCTGCAAATGAAGATAATTACATTTCTTCAGTAAAAGCTCTGTAATCATCTTCTATGACAAACTCTTGAGCTGGCTTGTTTTATATAGAAACAAAAATTGAAGTGCTGACATGTCCTTGAAATATGTTTTTAAGTACAGAATTTTTCTATTGGGGTTAATATTTTGACTCTTCGGACTTTCTCCTTCAGAGACATGGGAACAACACAAGCCCCACTTACAACAGTCGAGAACATCCTCATGACAACTCTTGAGTTGGAAAAACTGTAAGTTATTTTTTTCTTAGCTTTATTTTCACTTAGTACGTTTTTTAGGTTTATATTTTCTTAAGTCAGTTTTTGTGAGGTATAATTTTTATGCAGTAAAATTCACTCTTTTTAGGTGCACCAACCAATGAATTTTCACAAATGTATAATTATGTAACCACCATCACATTCCCCAAATAGAATGTTTCTGGTGCCCTAAAAAAAGCCTCTCATGTTCCTCTGCAGTCGGTCCCCTCCTCCCACCATCAGCCCCTGGCAACCACAATCTGATTTACATCCCCATACTTTTGCCTTTTCCCGACTGTCTTAGAAATGAAATCAGATGTAGTATGTAACCTTTTGTGTGAAGCTTCTTTCACTTAGCATAATTGTTTTGATATTATATTACTATTCTTGTTGTATCTGTCAGTGCAGTTAGTTCTCTCCTCATTCACAGCTTCAACCAAGCACAGATGGTAAATATTTGGTGTGGGCTGGGCGGGTGGGGGAGAGAATAAACTATAAAAAATAATATGTGTTAAAATACAGTATAGCAACAATGTACATGACCTTTACACTGTATTACATAATATTCTAAGAGTAATCTAGAGATGATTTCAAGTATACTAGAGATTATATGCAAATATTATAGCATTCACAGATTTTGGTATCTGCAGAGTCCTGGAACCAGTTCCCCACAGATAGCAAGGGACAGTGTCGTATGGCTATATCAGCTTATCCTTTCACCAATTTATGAACAGTTGGGTTGTTTTCATTTTTTTGGCAATTATGAAAACTGCTAAGAACACTCATACTCATGTCTTTGTGTGAACATACGTTTTCATTTCTTTCAGGTAAGTACCTAGGGTGGGACTACTGTATCACATCCTAAGTACATATTTAACTTTTTAAGAAACTGCTAACTTCTTTCCTAAAGCGGCTGTACTATTTTGTATTCCCACCAGCAATGTGAAAGTTGCAGTTGCTACAGGTATTCAGCGGATCCTTATTTCAGTTTTCTTGAAAAATCTACTAGTAGATGTATAGTGGAATCTCATTGTGGTTTTAATTTGCATTTCTGTAATAGTTAATGCTGTTGAATATCTATTCATGTGTAAATATCTTCTGTACTGAATTATCTGTTCAAATCCGATCCTGTAGTTTAATTGATATTTATCTTCTTGTTCAGTTTTAAGAGTACTTTTTATACTCTAGATACAAGTCTTTCAGGTATGTGTTTAGTAACTATCTTTTCTCTTTTCTCAGGTTGTGGTTTGTCTTTTCATTCTTTTTAAATTTTATGTATGTGTGTATGTATGTATGTATGTATTTATTTATTTTTTGAGACAGGAGTCTCACACTGTCACCCTGGGTTGATTGCCATGGTGTTATAAATCATAGCAACCTCAAACTCCTGGGCTCAAAACCAGAAAACTGAAATATAAGGATCTGCTGATTCTCTTGCCTCAGCCTCCCAAGTAGCTTTGTACCCACCACCATACCCACCTACTTTTTCCACTTTTAGTAAAGACGGGATCTTGCTCTTGCCCAAGCTGGTTTTAAACTCCTGAGCTCAAGCGATCCACTCACCTTGTCCGCCCAGAGTGCTAGGATTACAGGCGTGAGCCACTGTGCCTGGCCTGTCTTTTCATGCTGTTAAAAGTATTTGAGCCCAGGTTTTGTAATTTGTAATTTGAGGTTACAGCACAGGTTTTGTAATTTGTAATTTGAGGTTACCGCAAGCTATAAAGATGCCACCACACACTAGCCTGTGTGAGTGAGACCCTGTCTCAAAAAGAAAAATAAAGGAAGAAAAGGAAAGAAAACCGTAGGTGTTGTTTAGTTTCCAAATATTTGGCGATTTTTCAGATCTTTCTGTTGGTTTCTAATTTAATTTCATTATGATCAGAGAACACATATTGAATGACTTGAATTCTTTTGAATTTATTCAAATTTGTTTTATGGCCCAGAATATTGTTGCATAGCTCATTGATGCTCTATTCATGTTTTATTTTGTTTCTCCTTGTGTTTCATTTTGGGAAGTTTTAAGTTTTTGAAATAACGATTTTAATGTCCTTGCCTGCTCATTCTATCCATGTAGGTTCTGAGTTGGTTCTTATTGATTGCTTTGTTTCTTTACTATGGGTCATATTTTCTTGCTTCTTTTCATGTTTGGTAATTTTCTATTGGATCTTGGTACGTGTTGCCCCATGGATCATGAGATTGTCCTATCTAGCTTATGCTAACAGGCAGTCTTCCTAATCTTGAGCAACATCTAATTATTTTCTGATACTTTTGGGTGGTTCTTTTCCTAGCCTCAAGTAGTTTCCTCATACACGTGCACCAATCAGTACTTTGCTGAACACTCAAGAGCTCCCTCTGTGTGTCTCCTGAGTTCATGTTCTGTGTGCCTCTTTTCTCTCTAGTACTCTGCTTTGAGACTTCTAGCCACCTTGGTTTTCCCAGACTCTCAGCTCCATTTCCTTAATCGAAGAGTCCACCAGTTTCCTTTCCTAGCACCATGACCTGGAAACTCTCTCAAAGAAGTAAGCTAGGGCAGCCACGGGGCTCACTTCATTTATTTCACATCTTACAGAGATCACTGTCCTTCATTGCCTGATGTCCAGTGTCTTTAAAACTGTTGTTTTGTTTCTTTTATCTGGTATTTTGGTTGTTTCTGGCCAGGGGTGCAATGTCCCTGTTATTACATCTTGGCCAGAATCTAATAATAATCTTTAAATCTGTTTTGTTTTGATCCAGGATCCAATCAGAGATCAGGCATTGCTCGTTATGTCTCTGTTTCCTTTAGTCTAAAACATTTGTCTAATTTTTCTTGGTCTTTCATGCATTGAAGAGTCTAACAGGGTTGTTTTGTAAATTCTCCCACAATCCGGATTTGTCTATTTCCTCATGATTAGATTCAGGTAAAACATTTTGAGGAAGCATACTATTAATAAATAGACGATGTGTTCTTCCTACCTCATGACTTCAGATGGCCCATAATGCTAAGTTTGATCACTTGATTACAAAGTAATATCTTCTAGAGCTCTCCATTATGAAGTTATTTTTTCCATTGTTAATTAATATGTGTAAATACATTTGATCTTAGACAAAAGTCCAAGAAGAAACAATAATAAGTATAAATAATCTCCGGGGTGATGCTTTGAGATCAGTGAAAATCCTGCTTTCAAAACATGTTTTTACCCAACTGTGCATCAGTGAGGCAAGAGAATCGCTTAAGCCCAGAAGTTGGAGGTTGCTGTGATCTGTGATGCCATGGCACTCTACCCAGGGCGACAGCTTGAGGCTCTGTCTTAAAAAACAAACAAACCAACCAACTGTGTATCAGTGATAATCACTATCCAAATCCATTATTATTGTGTTTGCAAAATGACACTTTTCTAATTATATCATTCCTTCTACATAGCTGGCATTATTCTATTAATATTAAAGAAGAGCTGGCCCTCTTTCCCTTTTGTGAATTCATGGATTCTTCTTCTGTGAATTCATGGATTCTTCTTTATAGTAATTATGTTGTACCTGATTATCATCATTATTATTTTGAAGGCTGAAATTGTCCACATTTGGCCAATGTAATCTTCATTATTCTTCAACCCTATAAAGTGGTTTAAACTAAGCTATCATTTATGCCCACAGTAATTTCTAATATTTACCGCTCCCAACAGTAATTGAGAAAGGAATTCTAGAAGTTTGGGGCCTCCAGACTCTTCTTAGAATTCTGCCTCCTGTGTCCTCTCAACCCAAAGTGAGACAGATTTTCTTCTTCTGTCTTCTATGGGAGAAGATAATTTCTGAATGAAACTACAAATCAGTGTCACCCAATTCTAATTCCTTTTTTAAAAATTTATTATTTTAAGAGATGAGGTCTTGCTATCTTGCCTAGGCTGGTCTCAAAGTTCTGGCCTCAAGCAATCCTCCCACCTTACTCTCCTGAGTGGCTGCAACCACAATGCCCAGCTAATTAAAAAAAAAAATTTGTAGGGGCAGGGTCTTGCTATGTTGCCCAGGCTGGTCTCAAACCCTAGCACCAAGCAATCCTCCTGCTTTAGCCTCCCCTGTAGCTGGAATTACAGGTGAAAGCTACCATACCTGGCACCTCTAATCTCTATCACATTTACTCTAGGCATACCATAACCACTGCCATGTTCACCCATCTCTCTGTCTCCTTTCCTTTGGGCTTTCTGGTTCCTACCCAACAACTGACCAGGCCATATGCCTCAAGAACTCTTTTTGCCTAGCCCTGCTGTAGTTTCAACCTCCCTCTTCTACCAACTGAAGTCATCCCTTTACCATTAATTTAATTCTCTGCGTTTCCATTTATAGGATCTTACCTAGCCATATGGCCTGCTGCCTCTGCCAATTTAAAAATAATATTGAGGTTGTCTGCAAGACAGTGAAGCTACATTGTGATGCATGTATAGGAAACAGCACAGAAGATTGTTGTGAGTTTAAATTGCTTAATGATAAATTGTTTTAATTTTTATTTTGTTTTTTAAGTTTTTAATTTGAGAATTTTTAAGCTAATGATGAAATTGCTTTATTCTCGTTTATTCGTTCAGAGTTAAACTCCCTGTATTTCTGAACTACTCCCTGGCTGAAAGTCAGGTTCTCAATTATTATTACATAATTTAATAATGTAACTGTTCCACATCCATAAAGGACAGAGAGGAAGGAACGGAAGGGGGAGAGTATAACATTAGCGGCCACATACTCTGTACTGTGTCTCTGCTTGGTGTTTTGCCCCCCACCAATAACTTGTCTCTACAGCTCCTCAAAGTTTGTAACTGGTTTTATATCCATTACGTCTCAAGAGCTCTTTGCCTTACAGGACAGGTATAGATCGGGTTTTGGTTCGTTTATTTTTACAAAGAGTATAAGTGATATTTGGAGCCTGAGAGTTTCCAGTTGCATGAGCAGAAATTGCTACCTGGCCCTTCTAAAGAAACAGAGGGCTTTTCCATTCTTAGACTCTCCAACTCTGAACTTGCTCTAAATCTAAAGCATTTATATCCACAGAACAAACACTCGGGTGCTTTTTTAAGTGTTTTTCTCATATTACGTTTATTAGCACTAACTTCATCAAAATGTGACTGCTTTCATGTCCAGACAATTTGAATACAGATCTCTACCCGTGATACTAAAGTTGCGTACTTTCCAAAACAATTTTTCACATATTATATTATATTGTATTCATCTCTTCTCCCCTGAAAGTAGGCAGAACAAACATTTTTAATCTTGTTTTACAGATGAGGAAAAACAAGATCAGAGGCGTTAAGTGCTATAGCCTATTCTCAGGCCTTCTATCCCCAAATTTGGGTTCTCCATAGCCCATGTTCCTCATTTCTCATGATGCTTACCTACTCCTCTGACCTTTAACCACTACCACAGAAACTTTTAATTCTGGACAGGAACCCAGCTACACGATGGTACACTTGTTTTTCATGCAGTTAGGAGCTTTGGATGGTTCCACAAGTAAAGCTGGGAATTATAGACATGAAACGAAAGCAAAGTGGGCATCTGACAAAAGTTCTTTTTCCTTTCTGCATTTTAGGAAGTCAAGTAATGTTTATCTAAAATTGTTGTTACTCCTTAGATTCATTGAACATGCCACATAAGCATGTAATCTGGAAATTAAAAACCTCTTAACCTCCATCCCAGATCCCAGCCCAAATTGAGGAAAGAACCAGAATCTACCTAGTGTTTTTTCTGTGCAGAACCTCCTATTATCCGGGCTAGGATACATGAGAGCAGGGGCCAAGAAGAGGAACTGGTGGGGAGATGACAAGGCCATGTCCAGATAAGGACGTCTTAGCAATAGGATTGGGGCCTCCACATTAGCATCTCTTCTCTTGGTCCCCTTAGGGAACTGTCTTTCATCAGAGTCATCTACAAGCATGCCCCCTCTGCATCTGAGGCAGGACAGTCTGGGCTGCAGAAGGGCTGGTTCAGCCAGGAGCAGGGAGCAAGGGTCTCCCATCTTGGGCATTTACTGAGTGCTGGGCAAGTGGATTTGAGGGACCAGTGGAATAACCCCAAGTAGAGTAACTGTATGTCACATTATGGAATGTTCTGAGTAGGTAGCCACTTTTCCCAAAGATATTTTTCTCCTTTTATTATTCCATTGTATAGGTTTAAACTGGGGTTTCTTTTTTTCCTCTCTAAGTGGCACTCTTCTGTTTGCTGACTCCTAATTTCTTTGACTGGGTTATATGGCTGTGGATTGGCAAAAAGCTATGCCATCAGCCTTCCATCGTCAAAAGCAGTCTCTTCTTTTTTGACAGTTGAAGAAGCAAGTGTAGGAAATGCGGAGGGAGCGCTCATGAAGGTATTACAGGCTCGGAAGAAGCACACGAGCACCGAGCTGACCATTGAGCCAGAGGTATCCGCAAATAAAAATGGCGTCGGCTTGTCAGGCTTCACGAGTGACCAGATGGACTTCAATGATGAAAGCGATGTCATTAGTGCACTTAATTACATATTGCCTTATTTCTCAGAGGGAAATCTAGAAGATGTAGAATCAACATTATTACCATTCATTAAACTGCTTTTCTCAAATGTGCAGGAAGGAGAGAAGCCCCTAAGTCATATGAAAAACAATACAAAGGCTCAGCCTCTTGAACCTGGAGCCAGCAATTCAGCTTACAAAAATAAACTGAGGAAGCTCTATTTCCTGGAAAATTTGTTAGATGCAGAAATTCAAGAAAAAATCGATGAGGTTAAAAAGAAAGAAAAATCTGCCATGCTTATGCAGTCTGGCCTTTTAGGTCCCAAACTTAAACGCCAAATCTTTCCCAAAAAAGTGGCAACTGCTGAATCACAGGAAAATAGCCTGACAGAGAGTGAGAGTGGAGACAGGGGGCTGAAGAAAGTGACGCTATTCCTCAAAGGGCCCAAGCTCCTACGGAGAAAGCTCTTACAGGAGGCAAGAATCAAGAGGAAACAGGGTACCTGGCCGACAGCGAAGAAAGTGGCCGAAGAAAGAACGCTTGGGAAACCAATCCCGAGTGAAATGACACAGTTTGACGTGGTGCAGAGGCCTCGGAAGTTTGTGGGAAGCTCCTTCCACACCGAGCCTTCCTTCACGCAGACGCACAAGGCTGCGGTCTCTTCTTTCTTCAAACAGTATATTGGCATGCCTTCTACTTCTGCCACCTCAAAATCCCTACCTGAGGTTAAAAAACAATCAAAAGACATGAGCGACACCATTTTTGTTTTAGAAGATGCAAATGCTAGAGTTAAAAGTATGGAAGCTGGTAAACCAATTGTACATTCTAGAAGAAAATACCGCTTTCATAAACCTCATTCCCATGTGGCCCACAGAACACCTGCGGCCAAACTAAGTGAAAAGTTTAGAAAAGAAACAGTGTTCCATGGACAGATGCCTGTAAAGCGGCCTCCATTCTCTGCAGTAAGGAGCCTTATAAATTCCCCGTCACATGGGGTTTTTCCACCTTCAGAAGAGCTGAGTCCTCAGGAGAATCCTTTTCCAGAATCACTTGCTCCTTCAGAATCTGTTACAGAAATCACTACTGTATCCCCTCTAGGAAATGGTATTGAAGAAAACAGTTTTATGGAAAACACTGCTATACCTGAAGAAACTATCTCTGAAAGTACAAATGATAAGAATCCTTCCACTATAGATTCCACTGGGACTGCGTTCTTAATACCGACTGTTAAACAAATCAATGAAACTCTGTGGGAATACCACAACACGGGCACTGACTTACCCAACATGGAAAAAAGCTTCACTTACCCATTGCTCGCGTCCCCGGGTGATCAATTTGAAATGCAGCTAAACCAGCAGCTCCGATCCCTCATCCCCAACAACGACGTGAGAAGGCTCATTTCTCACGTTATCTGGACTTTGAAAATGGACTGCTCTGAGACCCATGTGCAACTGGCCTGTGCCAAGCTCATCTCTAGAACAGGTCTCCTGATGAAGCTTCTGAGTGAGCAGCAAGAAGTAAAAGTATCCAAGGCAGAATGGGATACAGATCAGTGGAAGACTGAGAACTACATCAACGAGAGCACAGAAGCCCAGGCTGAACAGAAAGAGCAGGAGTCAAGTGAGGTAAGGATGACTACGGGAACATGAGACCTGGACTTTTCCATCAGTTCAGGGGTGTCCAGCCTACAGCCTGTGGGCCGCATGATGATTTTGTGAGGACTTTTTTTTCACTTATATGTGGTGTCAGATATCATGAAAAGTATGCACAGACACCCCCTCCTTTTTTTTTTCTTTTTTTTTGCTAATCAGCTTTCATTAGTATTTGTGTATTTACTCTGCGGCCTAAGACAACTCTTATTCTTCCCATGTGTGGCAGAGGAAAAAAAGGTTGGATACCCTTGGTTTAGAATATACCATGAAAGCATCCATGCAGCAAGGCCCGGGTAGACAAGTCCATATTTTATCTTGGCCATGTAATTTTGGCCATGACAGTGATCTCCCACTTTGCTCATTTAGAGAATGAAGCAGACAGAACACTCAAGATAAAGAAGATGTAGAACAAAATACTTAATAGTAAGATTATGTAACACATTAGATTTGCTTTGTTCTTTAAGAACCTATAAGCTACTTACTTGGGAGGGTGGAGTTTTGAATAGTTAAATCTCATTCTTTCCATCTCTTTGGTGGTTTTTTAATTATTCTTTCCCTTTTGTAGCTCACTAAAGGAGTTCCAGGATATGGCTATAACAACAAACTCATCTTGGCAATATCTGTGACTGTAATAGTGATGATTTTGATTATAATTTTCTGTCTTATTGAGGTAAGGACAATCATTCAGGTTTCTAGAATAACATCCTTGCTAATAGATTCAGTACTCATGAACTGAAAATCAAAGCCACTATCCCACCTACTATTACTTGACATTCCTCTTCAGTCACTACGACTAAGGTATGCATTATTCTTTACTGTAATATATACCAAGGATTTTTTTAAAGTAACCCCTCTCCCAGGAGATCGCTATAGAACTGAAACCAAGATAACAAACCACTAGATTATTTGGAGAAATTAAGTTTAAGAAAGCCAAAGTTGAAGTGATAGGAAAGTTTTTCCAACCCAAAACTGTCAATAATTTTATGTACTCACCAATCACTCTCATTCTACCACTGATTTCTTTCCTTGTTGCTGAAATGACAAGAGATGTATTATCTCCACCCTCACGGAGCTGTCATTACCCTGGGGAGAAAGGACACAGCAAGAGATAGAGGTGTCATCTTATAGATTCATTAGATTCAGGTAGCATCCTCCTTCTCCACTGTGCAAGGCATTGTCTACACAGGTTCAGTTAAAGCACCTCAGCTAAACCTTGCACCTGGCTATTCCAAAGTGTGTCAAATTTACAGTGGCCTGTTCCTGGCGCTTGCCTGTGTTTACCTTTTGTTCAATAGGCCATTTCATAATGGCCTATTACTTTACCCAACATGTAGGTGCTAGCATATTAAAAGAATGGTTTAATAAGCTGACAATCATGATTTTACCCCACCATCCAACCTAATTTACCTTATTTGATTTACTTTTTCTATTGTGGCAACCCTCTGTTCTAGCCAAAGCAGCCCACACCATATCCCAGTCACATCATGCGTATCCCTGCTTTCATCTGTGCCTTTACCCATCCAGAATTCTCTTACTAAACTCTGCCCATGGAAATCCTGTGACTCTGTTCAAATTCAAGTTCGTCTTTCTTTCTGATGCCTTCTCTGAATACTCCAGCCTGCCTGGGCCTAGTCTCTCTGTGAGGTTTGTCACCATTTCTTGGAGGATATGGTGAAGCATTTTCCCTCCCCTGAGAACTTAAAAATGTGGCAAACCATTTTCTTATAGATGCTATCCAAGAAAGAACCCCAAGATCAGGACAGAATGAAGCAGAGGAGAGCTGTGTGGACCAAGTGGCTCCTGGTCTATCAGATGGGAGCAGAACCTGGCTGATATACGGATTAAGTGGCCCTTATCTGGATGCTCAGGATCAGAAGTGTTTCAGATATCAGATTTTTTTTCAAATTTTGGAATATTTGTATTATACTTAACCAGCTGAGCATCCCTAATCTGAACATCTAAAATCCAAAATGCTCCAGTGAGCATTTCCTTTGAGTGTCATGGTGGTGATCAGAAAGTTTCAGATCTTGGAGCATTTTGGATTTCAGGTTTTCAGATTAGGGATAATCAACCTGTTAATACAGGGACTTTGGCATCCTTGGATTTGGGTATGCTAGGCTGAGGGGAGTGGATCCTGGAATGAGTTGCCTGCAGATACCAAGGAAAGAGCCAAAGAACCATTAAACAGGATAGAATTTCTGTCTTCAGACCAGGTGCGATGGCTCATGCTTATAATCCTAAGGATTATAAGGGAGGATTATAATTGCTTGAGCTCAGGAGTTGGAGACCAGCCTGAGTGAAAGCGAGATCTCGTCTCTACTAAAAGAAAAATTAGCCAGGGGTCATGGTGTGCACCTCAAGTTCCAGGTATTCTAGAGCAATGATTTTCAACACGTGTGTCATGGCAGGATCTTAGGTATGCCGTGAAAAACTTTTTAAAGGGCGTTATTAAATTATGTTCAAAAGAAGCTCAAAGCACAGTAAGTATATTCTCTTTTTACTCTTTTATTTGATCACCATAATTTAAGTGTGCTGCCAAAGTTTAACTGTAGGTTCGAGTGTGCTGTGAAAAGGTTGAAAAACACTGCTCTAGAGGCTAAGACAAGAGGATCGGTTGAGCCCAGGAATTTGATGTTGCAATGAGCTATAGTGATGGCACTGTACTCTAGCCAGGGCAACGGAGTGAGACTGTCTCAGAAAAATAATTTATGTCTTCAGAAAATATATCTTTTAGCCAGACATGGTGGTGCATACCTGTAGTTCCAGCTACTAGGAACTAGTAGCTGAGGCAGGAGATGCTGCCTTGAGCATCTGAGATGCTGAGGCAGGAGGCTTACTTGAGCCCAAGAATTTGAGGCTACAGTGAGCTATGATCATACCAGTATACTCTACCCCAGGTGACAGAGTGAAACCCTATCTCTAATAAAAAATTATAGATAGCTGGCTCGGCACCTGTAGCTCAAGCGGCTAGGGCACCAGCCACATACAGGAGAGCTGCGGGGTGGGGGTGGGGGTGGCTGGGAGGGGGTTCGAATCCAGCCCAGGCTCGCCAAGCAACAATGACAACTATAACCAAAAAATAGCCAAGCATTGTGGTGGGCACCTGTAGTCCCAGCTACTTGGGAGGCTGAGGCAAGAGTTTGAGGTTGCCACAAAACTTAAGCCGAAGAGTTTGAGGATGCTGTGAGCTGTGACACCACAGTACTCTACCCAGGTGACACCTTTTGTTTTGTCTCAAAAAAAAAAAAAGGAAAGGAAAGATAGATAAATAGAAGTTATCTCACTGGGTAGGTAAGACTTGAAAGGAATGAATAAAGATTTGGAGATACTGGTCATTATGATGGATAATCATGATTGTTTTCTTCCAAAACAGATTTATTCTCATAGAAGAGCAGCAAGGACAGATGTAGAATCAGGCTCAGTCCCAAGGAGGTAAATACTGGTCTGGCGATTTAAATTAGAATTTTAGAACTAGAGAACTTAGAACTCATCTCTTTCAATCCTTCCGTTTTATAGTGAGGAAACTGCCAGAGGCAGGAAGAATACTTACCTGCCTTAGTGCTTTGCCTGGATCCAGCAAAATTAGCTCCCCAGACAAAGCTGAGTTGGACAGGAGTGGCAAGGACGAATCTGCTGCCACCAGTCCTTCAAGGGAAGGCAGGGGCGGGGGTTGTAGTTGTGCCTGTTCCTTCCGGTGGCGGGCATCGGGCCAGGCCAGAGGCCTTTTTGGAGGCTCTGGGGAAGGGGCAAGGGAGCTAGTCTCCTTCAAGGCTCCTTCAAGAATATATGAATCCTTCCTCTAGAGTGGCAGGAAAACCTACCTTCTCATTCTACTTGCTTTGGGGTCTCCATTCTCTATTTATCCAAACGTCAGAGAATTTTAACTAGAAGAGACCTTAAATAATACTTTGCCTCTTCCTTTTATAATAAGAAAACGGAGACAGAGAAAAGGAAATTACCTTGCTCCATGGTCCCAGTGCTAGTGTCAGAAAGAGGGTGGTCCCTTTCCAGCTGGGGACTTCTCCATTGATTATTCTCTACTTGGGCTGTGAGTCACATTTTATATCACAATTCAATACGCACATGCTGTGTAGACATGAGTAGATGTGGAAACAGTCTGATTTTTTGTCTATTCTGCTCATATTCAAAAAGGATATTTTGTCCTTTAAACTGATTTTACAACTACTGCAGTATGAAATAGCCTGCAGTATGACAATAATTTTTCTAGCTGGACCCAGGCATTTGCTTGACGGGACTCACCTGATAGGATAAAGCTTCTAGGAGAATAGAAGCACTTTATCCTTCACCCACCAGCAAAGGCTATCTGTGGTACTAGGTTTGAAAGGGACTGATGTAAAATGCTTCTGGAGAGTGAAGTACTTCTGGCCTGTGTGTTTGTACACTTTGTTCACTGTACAAGGGAACTTGGCCAATGGGGTAAGTGGGGCTGAAAATCCTCCCTGTACCTCCCACCAAGCCTTGCGCAAAGGTCCCCCCAGTGACATTACGGGGCCCTCTTAAACAGACGTGGAGAGCTTCTGGAAGTCTCTCCATGAAATGATTTTCAGGATTCCAGGTCCATAATGATGTTGCCCACTGTGATTATGGACCGAACCACAGATTTAGTCCCAATAAAACGAGAGGTGTACATCGTGGGAGACCTGGGAAATGGCAGGAATCACTAATTGTCTCGTGTGTGTGTTTTTTCCCAAGGGGCTTTTTTGACTTTCTGCATAGGAGATGCTCATCGCAGAGTGAAAGCCAGGTAAATTTGAGGAAGATTCAGTGCTGTGGCCAGAGAAAACAGGAGAAATGCAGAATTAATACCTGCCTTTCTCTTTTCTAGGAGGGCTTTTTCTGGTTAAGGTGTCCACTTTGGCTTAGGGATATGTACAGACCTCTCAATGCCACACGCAAGAAAAACATGGCCTAGAAGCTTCACGACAAGGAGTCTTCTGATGAGGAAGAGATTTACAAGAGGGATGCAGGGTAAATGACTGGAAACAATTTAAAATCTCATCTACAATGGCCGGGCACGGTGGCTCACGCCTGTAATCCTAGCCCTCTGGGAAGTTGAGGCAGCACGATTGCTTGAGCTCAGAGTTCAAAGCCATGCTGAGCTCTACTAAAAATAGAAAAATTAACCGAGTGTTGTGGCAGGTGCCTGTAGTCCAAGCTATTTGGGAGGCTGAGGCAGAAGAATCATTTGGACCCCATAGTTTGAGGTTACTATGAGCTCACAACATCTAGCCAGGCCAGACTCCATCTCAACAAAAAAATCTTATCTAAAATGAGGGGATAATGAGAAGTTTAATTGCTCCTATTTTTTCTATTTTTTATTTTTATTAAACCATAGCTGTGTACATTAGTATGATCGTGGGGCACCATACACTTGGTTCATAGATCGTTTGACACATTTTCATCACATTAGTTAACATAGCTTTTGTAGCATTTTCTTAGTTATTTTGCTAAGACCTTTACATTCCACATTTACTAGGATTCACATATACCCTTGTAAGATGCACCGCAGGTGTAATCCCATTAATGCCCCTCCCTCCCCTCCCTTTCCCTGTCACATGAAAGCTATAACCCAGTTAATTGCTCCTTTTAAGAGTAAAAGCCTTGCCATTGTCTTCCTATTGCAGGGAGCGCATATCAACAGCAACACCTGTGGATTCGGCTGCTGAAGGTGGTGAAGAAAGTGAGACCGCGCCAGAAGGGGAGGATGAAGAGTGATCCAGCCTGCCTAAGGCCGCCTGCAAACTGTACTTTCTAATGTTGGCATCTCGGCATTGCTTGTAAGATACTTATTATTCACACACAAAAAATGTATACAGTCTATTGTCAATTCCAGCCAGCTGGTAAGAAACTTAAATGTTAATAGTTAAATATTTATACACGCAAAACAAGGGCCAGAGTAAAGAAAAGCAGGACTGAAGCCAGAGACTGTCAAGCTGGCCAACACCTCCACAAGTGGCATTGTGGGCAGAGGACGCACGGGGGCTCCCCCACCTCATTTCCCAGTCTAGTCAGTCTCCGGGAAGCTGAAAATACATCATCCTGGAGAGAGGGAGCCAATTTCCAAATCAAATACAGTTGTTCTGGGGCTCTCTCCCCTTGTCCATTAAGAACCAGTCCTTTACAACATACTTGACCTCTTGCCCTGAGGGGACCTTCCACCTGCTGCCACCTCTCAGAGGGTGGGTGGGGTTGCCAGAAATGTTTGGATCACTAAGCCGACCTGCACTGTTGCATCAAGTCCTCTGTTTTCTCCCATGCTCCCAAATTCATGCATGAATGTGTGTCTTTTACCCTTTAAATCTGGTGGAAAATTCAAAAATTTTTTTTTGTTGGTTTTTTCTTTTTAAAAATCTCAACCCTTGGATAGCTACTAGGCCAATTCACTGTCCCTCAGATGGTTGGAGGGCCAGACTATAGTTTAAAAAAAAAAAAAAAAAACTTAACAAATTCCTATGCACACTGCACATACCTTATTTTGAAGTACAAAAACAAAACGGGGACAAATACAATCACACCGCTTCTTGTGGCCCGCGGGCTGCAATTTGAGGACGCCTGGTCTAGGGAGATAGAGAAGTAGAACCCATGCTTGCCAGTGAAGAGTCAACAATGACAATAATACTGGGGATGATGGCTGCTACGGTTTATTAGGCACCAGCTTGGGCCAGCATAATACGAAGCTCTTTAGTTACACTGTTAAGTCACAAGGACCAAAACGCCACATGCCAGCTCAAACTCTGCAAGGGCGTGGGGTGTTATGAGTGTTGGACATAAACAGGAAGCTAACAGTAAACCAAGAATAGAGATCTTGTACTGCTGGGCCTCCCAGACTCTGGGCCAGGATTCCAGGCAAATCCAGGTTCCTATTTTGTCACAATTACATTATTTCCAATTTGGTACACAAAGTGAGACTTACGTAAAACACTATCTCAACTTTGTACAATACTTGTTAACCTCAAATGCTACCGTACTGTACTTCTATTTTTTGTTTTAGAGATAGAGTCTCACTTCGTCACCCTTGGTAGAGTACCATGGCATCACAGCTCACAGCAACCTCCAGGGCTTGGGCTTAGGCGATTCTCTGGCCTCAGCCTGCCAAGTAGCTGGGACTATAGGCACCCGCCACAATGCCCGGCTGTTTTTTTGTTGCAGTTTGGCTGGGGCCGGGTTCAAACCCTCCGCCCTCGGTATATGGAGCTGGCAAACCCCCTACTGTACTTCTAAATTAAAACTCCCCAAAGTGAGATTCTACTTTGCCCAGCTCTTCAGTGAGACCTGAGAGGTAGAGAGAGGGGGACACAAGGCCAACAGCTACTAAATGAATGAAAATCCTCACTGATTCCTATGAAAACTGTCAGAGAAATGAGAAATTTTATAACAGATGAAGAAATGAGGCAATATATGATTAGAGCAAAAATAATACGGAAAAGAAATGTAGCGGTTCGGAAGAAAGAAGGTTACATGGCCTAGGGAAAATCCTTGAAGAAAATGGAATTTTGCTGGAGGATCCGTCTTTAGGTAGTTCACTCACTCACACACTGTAGGTAGTTCACTCACTCACACACTGGTGAGTTCTCGGAGGCTTCAGTTCCTCCAACGGGCCTGTGCACACGCTATTTGATTGAAGGTTCTCATGACTTGATGGTGGGCCTCCTCCAGAGTGAGTGGTCTAAGAGACAGAGACAGAGCCAGGCAGAAGTTAACCTTTTCATGACCTAGCCTCAGAAGACCTCTGCCACATAACATGAATAGAGGTCAGTCCCTAAATGCGGCCCACATTCAAGGGGAGGGAATTTAGACTTCACCTTTCGGAGAAAGAAGAATCAAAGAGCTTGTGGACTATATTAAAACTACTTGCATATACAAAAAAGCAAAAAAAAAAAAAAGAATGGAAGAGAAAGTATCCAATGTACTCAGCCCTACTATGAAACTAATTTATGGCTTTCACATGAAAGCTATAACCCAGTTATAACCTAAGAATGGGGGAAAGGGAGGGGAGGGAGGGGGAGGTGGGTGGAGGGAGGATGACTGGTGGGATTACACCTGCGGTGCATCTTACAAGGGTATATGTGAAATTTAGTAAATGTAGAATGAAATTGTCTTAACACAATAACTAAGAAAATGCCAGGAAGGCTATGTTAATCAGTGTGATGAAAATGTGTCAAATGGTGTATAAAACCAGTGTATGGTGCCCCATGATCGCAATAATGTACACAACTATGATTTAATAAAAAAAAAAAATAGAGTAGATGGATGTGGCTGTTTGACAAGCATGGAGGCAGCTTCTTCTGCCCCACCCTCCTTCATGGACCAAGGAAGGAAGAGAAGAGCAGCGAGAACAAGTCTTTGGCTCTCCAGGTAAAGGTATATGAAAGCAATAAGAAATAATCAATCTCCAAAGATGAAATAGTAAAATACATGCTACGTAGGATTAAAGAATGGAGTCCATCTGTCACTGGGCTTTAGCCCATTTTGCAGCTTACCAAGTCCCACCACCCTCCTGACACCCGCCCAGCCTCTGTCACCCTCCACACACCCACATGTGCTACTGCTGCATTTATCACGATGGAAGTAGGAGTCATGAGTGTTCTTGAGTTAGGATCAGGGTTGATAGTGTAAATGTTCCACTTATTAGGAGGATGGATAGTAGGATGACGGCCAGGGTTACTTCATATGAGATAGTTTGTGCTACTGCTCGTCGTGCTCCAATTAGTGCGTATTTTAAGTTTGATGCTCATCCCGATCACAGGATTGAGTATACAGCTAGGCTGGATGTGGCTAGGATAAATAGTACGCCCAGGTTGATGTTGATCAGGGGGTATGGGATTGGTAGTGGGGTTCATATGATAAGGGCAATGGATAAAGCTAGGGTTGGGGCAATTACATATAGTAGGGATGAGGATGTTAGGGGTTGTAGGGGTTCTTTGATAAATAGTTTTATTGCGTCGGCAGATGGTTGGAGGAGGCTGTTTGGGGCAACAACGTTGGGTCCTTTACGAAGTTGTATGCAGCCCAAGATATTTTATGCAGGGTGTTGTCTTTTCTTTTTCTTTTTTTTTTTTTTTTTTTTTGTAGAGACAAAGTCTCACTTTATGGCCCTTGGTAGAGTGCCGTGGCTTCACAAAGCTCACAGCAACCTCCAACTCCTGGGCTTAAGGGATTCTCTTGCCTCAACCTAACAAGTAGCTGGGACTACAGGCGCCCGCCACAACGCCCGGCTATGGGTGTTGTCTTTTCAATTGTGGATATTATACTCGGATTGATCCATGTCTGTACTGTTTATGCATTCATACCTTCTTGCTATAAATAAAAGTTACTGTTTCCCTGTAACTTAGAAAATTACATAATCTGATATCCTAATGTTAGTTTAATTCATAACTTCCCAAACAAACTAAGTTTATCTTACAGAAATAGAAAACTATTTAAAAATTGATCTGGGGTCAGGCACACTGCCTCACACCTATAATCCTAGCACTTTGGGAGGCTGAGGTGGGTGGACTGTTTGAGCTTGTGAGTTTGAGAACTGACTGAGCAAGAGCAAGAACCCTCTCTACTAAAAATAGAAAAACTAACTAGCTAGCCATGGTGGTAGAAGCCTATAGTCCAAGCTACTCTGGAAGCTGAAGCAAGAGGATCACTTGAGCCCGAGAGTTGAAGTTGCTATAAGCTATGACACCACAGCACTCTACCCAAGGTGAATACATTGAGACTCTGTCTCCAAAAAATTATTATTATTATAAAATAAAAATTAATCTGGGAGCTTAAACATATTAACAGTAAAAGAAATATAAGCCTGAGACCAAAAGGGTATGAATATGATTTTAGTTAATATTTATAATATAATTTAATTTCTTATTTATTTATGCTTGTGATTTATAAAGTGCCCCATAATTGTCTGTGGTTACTTTGAAGAAAATGTTTACTAAGTGGAAAAGCTCATAAACATGAATAAAAAGTAATTTCCAATAATAGTTTTTGGTGTTCTTGGTTTAACTGGCCCATTGTGGGCTATGCTAGAGAAATAAGATGCTTGGAGAGATGTTGCTCAATGTGAAGACGTGGGTCCATTACTAAGGTGACAAAAAGTCATATTTGTGATGCCCATATCCAGCAAAATCCCTACTCCGTGTAACCAGAGATTCACCCACAGTGCAGGTGGAGGCACAGTGCTGGCTGAATTCCCTTTATCGAACTCAGTGTCCAGAATCCAAGTTCTAAAGCCAGTTGGATCTGTCCTCACTGGAAAGCAGATTCTTTGCAAACTCCCAGATCCGCATCCTCATAATGGCTGACAGAGTGAACCTAGGGGAGCCCAGGACACAAATTCGGAAGCTGAATTTCTCAGCGTAGCCTTTCAGATCCTGTTTGATACACCCATAGTGGTCACTCCAAAGGTCATCAGAAATGATGAGGACCTCATTAGCTTTGTCAACATCCAAGGTCCTATCTGCTGTGGAAGAAAAATGAGTGGCTCAGCAAACGGGCAGACTGAAGATGAACTCTTCATTTTGCAAAGGCTCCATCATCTCATTCACTTAAACTTCATTAATTCTTTCCTCCTAAATCAGAAATCTTCCTAGTGAATCTTTCCTGAACTCCTGACTAGGGCCATTATCCTACCAGAAAGATTTTGTACATTTTTCTCCTTTATAGCAAGGCTTTCTGTTTATAGCAAATGACATTATCTAAAGTTTTTTTTTTTTCTTTAACATGTAAGATCCATAGGGCAGGGACTATGGACATTGTTTGCTTTCCAATTTAATATATATGATGGCTCAGATATACATCCTATCAAAATATAAACATTCCATATGTACTTTGAAGAAAACAAAATTTTATTTATTGCAGAATAATATAGAAATTAACACTTGTTTCCTTGCATTTCCATCTCATCCTGCTGGCTAGACAATTGCACGCAAAGCTTCCTTTTACTAGGGTGATAACAAAATGAAGAGTTCTAAGATGAGCTGGGCTACCATTGCACAAGTCCTGATAGACAAAGAGAGTCCCTTGGGCATGAGTTGAGATATCTTTGGATTTTGGCAGCACTGAGATCCAGAACTTACACGTAGTACTGTTTAGAGTTGAGGGGAACTTGGGAACCAGTGACTTTTTGGGTTGCCAACATTTCCAGTAATTCTTAGTTATTGGGATAACAGCACAGAGCTGCTTGTTCTGATGAGGCCAAGTGGATGGATGCAATGGTAACCACAGAAATAAACCCTTTGGACCAAGTACCAATTACTTCCCCAGGATTCCTTTTCAATTAGCACCTTGGAATGTTCTGAGTCTGTCCTGGCCCATACAAGGGTTGCAAAGGACCAAAAATGTTTGGGACATGTTTTATCACCCCAAATGAAAGTGTGCTCACTTAGAAAGTATAGTATTTTGTTTTCCTCGTGACTGATTCTGTGTACTATCATATAAGCTAAAGTATATCTCATCATAAGCAAACCCAGCACAGCCACCATTGATTCTATGAGGCATCCTATAGTAGACACTGGGAAAAGACGGAGCAGGAGGACTTGGCACATTCAGCGGAGTCTGGATCCAGGACTCTGGCAGGTGGGGCCTGTCTCCCTACATTTAGCACAATGGCGATACAGTTGCATTCTAGCAATTCACTGTGTACCTTTTGAAAATCAGGTCATAAGTATGGGGTAGAGTTCAGTTATGACATTGAATCAGGCATTTATATACTTTAGAGCTTGGCACACGATAGGGTGTTCAGGGCCAGAATCTACAACCAACCTCAGTCTATAGGATCAACAGTCACATGCACTTTTACCAGCCTTTGCTTGGTTCTCAGGATGGACTCTGGGTTAAAATCCACCCAGGCGCCTTTACACGTTCAGGGCCTTGCAGCCAGAGAGAACCCCAGATGCAGCTGGTGTAGGTCTTGCTACCCAGCAGGTATTCAGGAAGCAGCTACAGCAGCACCACCTGGGTACCTGGGTCAGAAACCCAGATGCTCAGGCCAGCCCAGTGCTGTGGAATCAGAATCTTCATTTTCAAAAGAGCCAGGGTCATCTAACAAACACCAGGCCTGGAAAGCCATAGGGCAGTGCTCCCATTACAGAGACATGATGCCACCACAAGTGTAATTTTAGTTCCTAGTAGCCATATTATCAAACATAAAGAGAAACCAACGAACTAATTTTAATGTTTCATTTGACCCAATGCATTAAAAATATTACAATTTTCCTACCTGGCTATAGCCACATTTCAAGTGCTAACTAGCCACAGTGGCTATCATTTTGGACAGCACAGATATAGGGTAGGACCTAAATATTATAGTTCCTTCCAAATATCCAGGTGGTTCTAATCTATACTCAGGGCAGAGAACTAGTGTTGCTTGGAGAGTGTTAGGTGCCAGGAATCAGCTAACTCCTATATTTAATGGAGAGCCTTTTGTACTTTGCGTTTTCTGGGGACTTCATGGGGAGGGCTGGGTAGGGCAGAGCCTCACTTTGAACTTCAGCATCCTTGGCTTCAAGTGGTTTTCTATATCAAGGAAGTGAAGTCCCCCTGAGACTATTCTGCACCTGGTCATTGACATGAAGGATCTAGTCCTGCCTACGGCTCTGGAGTAGAGGGCCTGGTGGCCCTACGTGCACACACTGTGCCTGGCACTGACTTGGCCTCAGTCAGCACTTGCCATATCAATTACTCCAGTCTTGAAACCTCACTCTTTTACATTTACCTCTTATACAAAGTTGAGATGTAAAAAAAGAAATGATTGGCCTCATTTCCATGTGAGTCTTCTCTGTCCTCCTCAGCTGCTTCTGAAGGTAGCTCAGATGTGGAGATCCACCTGCCAGGGGCTTTTACACAGACGGTCCCTCCTACCGTATTATCACCTTGCCTCTCTAATTCAATCACAGCCTCGTTGAAATCTGCCATAAATGAGTTTTTGCTGAAGAGGCATAGAAGTACTATGTGCAAAATAGAGCAAATTATCCCGAAGCTGTTGTATTTTTATTAACATACAAAGACACCCCTTCTTCTAGATTAGCTCTTGAATATCATGTCTGTATATGACAGTGGTTCTCAACCTTCCTGATGCCTCCTTATGCCACAACCCTTTAATACAGTTCCTCATGTTGTGCTGACCCCCCAACCATAAAATTATTTTCATTGCTACTTCATAACTGTAATTTTGCTACTGCCATGAATCATAATGTAAAGATCTGATATGCAGGATGTATTTTCACTGTTACAAGGGGTTGTTGCGACCCACAGGTTGAATTGCTGGTATATGAGAAGATTTGAAATTTGGAAAGTAACTTTTAAAACAAAATGTTTGGTCTCCTTATTACTGTTTATGCAATGAGTGGAGTTGGTTTCAAATACTTTTTGCTCACAAAGTAAAACCACCTCATATTTTGATTTCAGCAACTGAGGAAACCTGATTTGTCCTTTTTAAAAATCACCTTCACTAGACCACAGTGACACCTTCAAATGGGCTTTTTCTCCATGATGGTGAAGATCCATGTTTTAGAAGTTTGGCAATAAACAAAAACAAAAAATGAAAAAAATTTTAAACCCACACTGTTCGAAGATAATCATTTGGTCCTTCAAGGTCCTGGGTTTTGTTTCTGTTTCTCTCTTTGTTATTTGCTGTAACCCTATCAAAAATAAAAAGTATTGTCATAATCTATTTCCTTATACCACAATTTATATAAAACGATTTTTTTAACCTTCAAAAAAGTCTCCTCATGTTTTCATTCTTATTTCATTTTTTTAGAGGCAGAGCATAACTCCACTACCAGGCTGGCGTGCACTGACTAAATCATAGCCCACTGCGGTCCCAAACTCCTAGGCCCAAGTGATCCTCCTGCCTCAGCTTCCTGAGTACCTGGGACTACAGGCACTCACCAATGTGACCAACTAATTTCTTTACACTTTTTGTAGAGCTGGGACCTTGCTATGATGTCCAGCCTACTCTCAAATCTTGGCTTCAACCATTCCTGGCCAATTTTTCTTATTTTGTAGAGACAGGGTCTTGATTTTGCGCCAGCTGTTCTAGAACTCTTGACCTTAAGCAATCCTCCCACCTAGTCTCCCAGAGTGCTAGAACCATCAAGAACAAAAAAGAAGACTTTCCCAAACCACAGCTTAGTGCAGCTCGTCTGCACTAACAGGGACACCTCTTAATCCACGGAGTGCACTGTTTTCACATGTGACCCTGCTCAGCTGTTTCTTCCTCTCTTCTTTTTTCTCTTGTGGCATCCTCACTGCTGTGCTCTGACAGACCTGGTGGCTGTTGAGACAGCATGCCAGTTGCTAGTTAAAAGAAAACAGAACTTGAGGAGGGAAAAAAGATGGCAGTCAAGTAACAGCTTCTGTGCAGCCAGGCACAGTGAGAGTGGCGAGAGAAGACTCCAGCCATCTCTGGCTGGTGAGTTTTGCCCAGAGGCTTCCCTTTGGTGACACAGGAAGCCAGTGAGAGACTTCTGGACCCAATGAGGAGGACAGAAGCAGTGGAAAATCTGGCAAGTGGTAGGTGCGTTTGTTCAATCAGAGGCTGCCTGCAGCTGCACCCATAGCAACAGCGAGAGTGCACGCAGGAAAAGCCTTACCTGTGGGCTGTTTGGGTTTTCTTGGACTTGGGCACTCAATTAAACTGCCTTGGGAGATCTTGGGCTGTGTGTGAAGATGACTTTGGGCCTTGTCTGGGGCCCAGGTCAGAGACACTGAGCCGGAAGGAAGCTAATATCGTTCAGCTTTGGACTGCCTGCACAGCTGCTGTGGGAGAGCTGCCCCTGTGTGTTGCAGCGCGGAGATCAGCCGGGAGACCTTGGGCGAGCAATCTAGTGACTGAGCTGCCCAAAGGAGGGCACTGAGACACTGGGGAAGTGTGGAGTTCCAAGTGTGGCAGATTAACAGCCTTGGCCCTCAGGGGCATAGTGGGAGTCTGGACGTGGTGCACTGGATAAGCAGGCAGCCACACTGGGAGAGATCCCAGGGATAAGTGCTTTCCCTGGAAAGATTCTGCTTGGCCAAGGTTCATAGTTTTGAGTGTCTTTTAAGTGGGCTGAGGACATTTTTGGGCTCCCAAGCCTGCAGGGTCTGAGAGGTCAGCAGAGACCTCCAGTCTCCATCTTGTACAGCTGTATCAACATTGTGATTAACATCTTATAACTCAGAAGATCACCTATTGCCCGGACTATATTCAGTAAAATATATATAGTATTTGGTTCTTTAGGGGGTTTTTTCTGGGGGGGGGGTGTTGTTGGGGTTTTTCTTTTTTTATTTGTTTGTTTTCTTAATTCCAACATTTTTCCCTGGTGTTTTTCTTTCTTTTTCATTTATTTTATTATTATTATTATTTTTTTATTGCTGGGGATTCATCGAGGGTACAATAAGCCAGTTACACTGATTGCAATTTTTTTTAATATATTCTTTCTTTTTTTCACTATCCTAGTTCAAATACAATCTTCCATTTTTGCCTTCTTTAACAATTAGAATTTCATTTTTGCCAGTGTGTCTGCCCCTATTATTTGTTGTTGGTTTTTTTTCCTCCAATGTTACCCCATTAGGATTCTTGCTTGTTTGTTTTGGTTTTATTTACAGTATTTTTGGCTTTTCTCTTTACCAGGTGGAGGTGGGGTACTGTTTTTGATCCGGCTGGCAAAGAGCTGTTGACCTCAAGGGAATCACCCAACCCAGCACCCCCAGAGGTTGGGGGTCTTCAAGGTTGTGTCATAGTACACTACTATACAACTATATTACTCCTGTTTCTTTCTTTCAGTGCTTTCCTTTATTTTTTTTTGTCAATATTTCCTTTTACTCACCACCTCTTCTTTCTCTGTTTTCTTTCTTAAATCTTTTTTCCCTTCTTACTCTTCAATTTTCTCATGCTTCTAGTCCCCTACCAAAAGAACTTATTAAAACTTTAACGAGTGGAGTTTATCTAACAAAGGACGAGAAAGATCTCTATAAAGAGAACTATGAAACTCTAAGAAAAGAAATAGCTGAAAATGTTAACAAATGGGAAAACATACCATGCTCACAGCTGGGAAGAATCGGCATTGTAAAAATGTTCATACTACCCAAAGCAATATACAATTTTAATGCAATCCCTTTTAAAGCTCCACTGTCATACTTGAAAGATCTTGGAAAAATAATACTTCGTTTTATATGGAATCAGGGAAAACCTTGAATAGCCAAGATATTACTCAGAAATAAAAACAAAGCAGGCAGAATCACGCTACCAGACTTCAGACTATACTATAAATCAATACTGATCAAAACAGTATGGTACTGGCACAAAAACAGACAGATAGATGTATGGAACAGAATAGAGAACCAAGAGATGAACCCAGCTACTTACCATTATTTGATCTTTGGCAAGCCAATTAAAACATTCAGTGGGGAAAGACTCCCTATTTAACAAACGGTGCTGGGTGTACTGGCTAGTGACCTGTAGAAGATTGAAATTGGACCCACACCTTTCACAATTAACTGAAATAGACTCTCACTGGATTAAAGATTTAAACTTAAGACATGAAGCTATAAAAATACTAGAAGAAATTGCAGGGAAAACTCTTGAAGAAAACGGTCTGGGCAAGTATTTTATGAGGAGGACCCCCCGGGCAATTGAAGCAGCTTCAAAAATACACCACTGGGACCTGATCAAACTAAAAAGCTTCTGCACAGCCAAGAACACAGTAAGTAGAGCAAGCAGACAGCCCTGAGAATGAGAGAAGATATTTTCAGGTTATGTCTCTGACAAAGGTTTAATAACCAGAATCCACAGAGAACTCAAATGTATTAACAAGAAAAGAACAAGTGATTCCATTTCAGGCTGGGCAAGGGACTTTAAGAGAAAATTCTCTAAAGAAGACAGGCGCACAGCCTACAAACATATGAAAAAATGCTCATCATCCTTAATCATCAGATAAATGCAAATCAAAACTACTTTGAGTTATCATCGAACTCCAGTAAGATTAGCCCATATCACAAAATCCCAAGACCAGAGATGTTGGTGTGGATGTGGAGAAAAGGGAACACTTCTACACTGCTGATGGGAATGCAAATTAATACATTCCTTTTGGAAAGATCTTTGGAAAACACTTAGGGATCTAAATATAGACCAGCCATTCAATCCCACAATTCCTCTACTAGGGATATACCCAGAAGACCAAAAATCACATTATAACAAAGATATTTGTACCAGAATGTTTATTGCAGCCCAATTCATAATTGCTAAGTTATGGAAAAAGCCCAAGTGTCCATGGATCCATGAATAGATTAATAAATTGTGGTATATGTACACCATGGAATATTATGCAGCCTTAAAGAAAGATGGAGACTTTACCTCTTTCATGTTTACATGGATGGAGTTGGAACATATTCTTCTTAGTAAAGTATCTCAAGAATGGAAGAAAAAGTATCCAATGTACTCAGCCCTACCATGAAACTAATTTATGGCTTTCATATGAAAGCTATAACCCAGTTATAACCTAAGAATATGGGGAATGGGGAGAGGGAGGGAAGGGGAGGGGGGAGGATGGGCAGAGGGCGGGTGATTGTTGGGACCACACATACGGTGCATCTTACAAGGATACATGTGAAACTTACTAAATGTAGAATATAAATGTCTTAACACAATAACTAAGAAAATGCCAGGAAGGCTTTTCCAGTGTGGAAAGGTTAACCAGTGTGATGAAAATATGTCAAATGTTATATAAAGTCAGTGTATGTTGCCCCATGATCACGTTAATGTACACAGCTATGATTTAATAATAAAAAAAAAACTTTAAAGAGCAAGAAGTGAAAGAATAATTAGGGGAAGGAAACAGATACAAAAAAGCACTCATGAAGAAGAATCAGTAGAAAAATCCTGGTAACATGAAATGTCAGTTCAGAGTAACCCCCTTCTAGGGATCGTGAGGTAGCTACAGCAGAGGACTCCTCCTACAAAGAAATGTTAGAAATGACAGAGGGAAATTTAAAATACAGATGATGAAAACAATGAAGGAAATTGCTGAGAAAGTTGAAAATAACCAAAAGGAGATCCAAAAACAATCAAATAAGAGATGAAAGATATGAAGAATATAAAAAGGATATAGCAGAGCTGAAGGAACTGAAGCAGTCAATTAGGGAACTTAAGGATGCAATAGAAAGTATCGACAACAGATTAGATCGTGCAGAAGAAAGAATCTCAGAGGTAGAGGGTAAAGCTCTTGAGATAACTCAGATAGTTAAAGAGGCAGAAAAGAAGAGAGAGAAAGCAGAACATTCACTGACAGAATTATGGGACTCTATGAAGCATTCAAACATACGAGTTATAGGTATCCCAGAAGGGGAAGAAGAATGCCCCAGTGGAATGGAAGCCATTCTAGAGAATATTATAAATGAAAATTTCCCTAATATCATCAAATGTTCTGACATACTCCTTTCAGAGGGATATCAATCCCCTGGTCACCTCAATTCAAATAGAGCTTATCCAAGGCACATTGTGATGAATCTATCTAAAGTCAAGAGAAAATTAAAGAATTTGCAAGGGGCAAACCCATCAGGGTCACCGCAGACTTCTCTAATGAAACATTTCAGACCAGAAGACAATGGTCATCTGTCTTTAATGTACTTAAATAGAACAACTTCCAGCCCCCAGAATTTTACATCTGGCTAAGCTAAGCTTTAAAATTGACGGAGAAATCAAATCTTTTATTGATATGCAAACATTGAGGAAGTTTGCCACAACAAGACCAGTCTTACAAGAAATATTTCAACCTTTTCTACACACTGACTATCACAATGGACCTTCAGAAAAGTAAACACCCAGAAATTAAAGGACAGAACCTAGTTTCCACAATGATGCAAAAGACAAAACTAAGCAATGGACTTTCACAAAACAAGATGAATAGAATGCTACCACACTTATCAATTATCTCAATAAATGTCAATGGCTAGAATTCCCCACTGAAGGGGCATAGATCAGCTGATTGGATTAAAAAACACAAGCCGTCTCCTTGCCATCTGCAGGAAACACACCTCACATCAAAAGACAAATTAGAACTCAGAGTTAAAGGTTGTAGGTCAATTTTTCAGGCAAATGGAATTCAGAAGAAAAGAGGGGTTGCAATCTTCTTTTCAGATACATATGGATTTAAAGCAACTAAAGTCAAAAAAGGCAATGATGGTCACTTTATATTGGTCAGGGGAAAAACACAACAAGAAGATATTTCAATTCTAAATATTTATGCACCCAGTTTAAATGCTTCCAGATTCTTGAAACAGACCTTGCTTAGTTTGAGCAATATGATATCCTCTAACATCCCAGTAACAGGGGACTTTAATACACCTCTCGTAGAGACGGACATATCCTCTTAACAGAAATTAAACAAAGATGTTAGAGTTTTTTTTATCAATTATTAATTTTTATTATTGATTTAATCATTTTACACATGTAATAGATACATATACAAGAGTGCCTTGATGTATCACCCTTGATCTATTCTTGAACAACCACAGTTGTTGCAAATATGAAATATTAAAATATTTTGTAATTGTATATTATTAATATGTTGAACTGGAATCAAAAGTATTCATTTATGTTTTGAATAATATGGGGCACTATAATAAGTTACCCTGTGATTTGTTACATGAGTTCAACTTTTCTTATTTTCACTTTATTTATTTATTTTTATTGTTAAATCATAGCTGTGTACATTAGTGCAATCAACAGGTACAATGTGCTGGTTTCATATACAATCTGAAATATTCTCATCAAAATGTTCAACATAGCCTTCATGGCATTTTCCTAGTTATTGTATGTAGACATTTGTATTGTGCATTTAGTAAGTTTTGCCTGTACCCATTCTAAGATGAACTGTAGGTGTGGCCCCACCCATTACCCTCCCTCCACCCTAACCTCCCCCCTCCCTTCCCCTTCCTTGGCCCTTTCCCCATAGTCTTGTGCTATAGTTGGGTTATAGCCTTCATGTGAAAGCTATAAATTAGCTTCATAGTAGGGCTGAGTGCATTGCATACTTTTTCTTCCATTCCTGAGATACTTTGCTAAGAAGAATATGTTCCAGCTCCATCCATGTAAACATGAAAGAGGAAAAGTCTCCATCTTTCTTTAAGGCTGCATAATATTCCATGGTATACATGTACCACAATTTGCTAGTCCATTTGTGGGTCGATGGGCACTTGGGCTTCTTCCATGACTTAGCAGTTACGAATTGGGCTGCAATAAACATTCTGGTACAGATGTCTTTGTTATGTTGTGATTTTTGGTCTTCTGGTTATAAACCTAGTAAAGGAATTATAGGATCAAATGGCAGGTCTATTTTTAGGTCTCTAAGTATTCTCCAAACATCCTTCCAGAAGGAACGTATCAGTGTGCATTCCCACCAGCAGTGTAGAAGTGTTCCCTTTTTTCCACATCCACGCCAACATCTCTGGTTTTGGAATTTTGTGATGTGGGCTACTCTTACTGGGGTTAGGTGATGTCTCCAAGTAGTTTTGATTTGCATTTCTCTGATAATTAAGAATGATGAGCTCTTTTTCATGTGTTTATAGATCGTGTGACTGTCTTCTTTGGAGAAGTTTCTCTTCAAGTCCCTTGCCCACCCTGAGATGGGATCACTTGTTCTTTTCTTGCTAGTATGTTTGAGTTCTCTGTGGATTCTGGTTATTAGACCTTTATCAGAGGTATAACCTGCAAATATTTTTTCCCATTCTGAGGGCTGTCTGCTTGCTTTACTTACTATGTTCTTGGCTGTGCAGAAGTTTTTAGTTTGACCAGGGCCCAGTAGTGTATTTTTGACACTGCTTCAATTGCCTGGGGAGTCCTCCTCATAAAATATTCACCAAGGCCAAATCCTTCAAGAGTTTTCCCTGCACTTTCTTCAAGTATTTTTATAGTTTCATATCTTAAGTTTAAATCTTTTATCCAGTGAGAGTGTATCTTAGTTAACGGTGAAAGGTGTCGGTCCAGTTTTAATCCTTTACAGGTTGCCAGCCAGTTCACCCAGAACCATTTGTAAAATAGGGAATCTTTTCCCCACTGAACGTTTTTAATTGGCTTGTCAAAGATCAAATAACACTAAGTAGCTGGATTCATCTCTTGGTTCTCTATTCTGTTCCAGACATCTACTTCTCTGTTTTTGTGCCAGTACCATGCTGTTTTGATCACTATCAATTTATAGTATAGTCTCAGTTCTGGTAGCATTATTCCTCCTGCTTTGTTTTTATTGCTGAGTAATGTTTTGGCTATTTGAATTTTTTTCTGATTCCATATACAACAAAGTATTATTTTTTCAACATCTTTAAAGTATGACTATGGAGCTTTAATAGGAATTGCATTAAAATTATATATTGCTTTGGGTAGTACAGACATTTTAACAATGTTGATTCTTCCCAGCCATGAGCATGGTATGATTTTCCATTTGTTAACATCTTCAGCTATTTCTTTCCTTAAAGTTTCATAGTTCTCTTTGGAAAGACGGTTCACATCCTTTGTTAGGTATACTCCCAAATATTTCATCTTCTTTGGCACTACTGTGAAAGGATTACAGTCCTTGACTCTTTTTTCGGCTTGGTTATTGTTGCTATATACAAAGGCTATAGATTTATGGGTGTTGATTTTGTAGCCTGAGACATTGCTGTATTCCTTGATCACTTCTAAAAGTTTTGTAGTAGAATCCCTAGTGTTTTCCAGATATACGATCGTATCATCTGCAAAGAGTGAACATTTGATCTCTTCTGACCCTGTGTGGATACCCTTGATCACCTTTTCTTCACTAATTGCGGTGGCTAAAACTTCCATTACAATGTTAAAGAGCAATGGAGACAATGGGCAACCTTGCCTGGTTCCTGATCTAAGTGGAAATGATTGCAATTTACCTCCATTCAATACGATATTGGCTGTGCGTTTGCTGTAGATGGCCTCTATTAGTTTAAGAAATGTCCCTTCTATACTGATTTTCTTAAGTGTTCTGATCATGAAGGGATGCTGGATATTATCAAAAGCTTTTTCTGCATCAATTGAAAGAATCATATGGTCCTTATTTTTTAGTTTGTTTATGTGCTGAATGACATTTATAGATTTATGTATATTGAACCAGCCTTGAGACCCTGGGACCCTGAGGTGTCCCATTAAGTTATTAACTTCCTCTCTTTCTGTTTTCTTGAGGCAGGCTTGCAGTGCTATACACTTGGTCACGGTGTATAATTTTTTTGATGCGTTGTTGGATTCTGTTTGTTACGATCTTACTGAGTATTTTAGCATCTATATTCATTAGTGATATTGGTCTCTAATTTTCTTTTCTTGGGTCTTTCCCTGGTTTAGGGATCAAGCTGATGTTTGCTTCGCAGAATGTGTTGGGTAATATTCCTTCTTTTTCTATATTTTGGAAGAGGTTTAGTAATATAGGCACTAGTTCTTCTCTAAAGGTTTGGTAGAATTCTGACGTAAAGTCATCTGGTCCTGGGCTTTTCTTTTTAGGGAGATTTTGTATAGTTGATGCTATTTCAGAACTGGATATAGGCCTGGTCAACATTTCCACTTCGTTCTGGCTAAATGTTGGTAGGTGACGTACTTCCAGGTATTGGTCGATTTCTTTCAGATTTTCATAATTCTGAGAGTAGAGTGTCATGTAGTATTCGTTAAGGAGTTTCTGAATTTCTGAGGGGTCTGTTGTTATTTCATTGTCATCATTTCTGATGGGTGCAATTAGAGATTTTACTCTTTTTTTCCTGGTTCGGTTGGCCAAAAGTTTATCTATTTTATTGATCTTTTCAAAAAACCAACTTTTGGATTTATTGATCTGTTATACAATTCTTTTGTTTTTAATTTCATTTAATTCTGCTCTGATTTTGGTTATTTCTTTCCTTCTGCTGGGTTTGGGGTTGGAGTGTTCTTCCTTCTCCAGTCGCTTGAGGTGTCCCATTAAGTTATTAACTTCCTCTCTTTCTGTTTTCTTGAGGCAGGCTTGCAGTGCTATAAATTTCCCTCTTAGGACTGCCTTTGCAGTATCCCAGAGGTTCTGGTAATTCGTGTCTTGATTGTTGTTTTTTCCAAAAATTTGGTGATTTCCTTCTTAATCTGGTCTATAACCCATCTATCCTTCAGCATAAGGTTGTTTAGCTTCCATGTTTTTGTATGGGTATGCAGGTTCCTGTTGTTATTGAGTTCAACTTTTATTCCATGATGGTCTGAGAGATGCAAGGAATAATTTCTATTTTTTTAAATTTGCTAAGGTTAGATTTGTGGCCTAGGATGTCGATTTTGGAGTATGTTCCGTGAGCTGATGAGAAGAATGTGTATTCAGTTTTGTTGGGATGAAATGTTCTGTAGATGTCTGTTAAGTTCAGATGTTAAAGGTAATACTCAATATGGTGAGATCTCAATTATTAATATTTATGCACCAGATTTCTAAAATATTAACTAAATGAATATTTAACCACCATTATGATGGTTAAGTTTAAATCTAAAGTTTCTTTGCTTACCTTCTTTTTGGAGGCTCTATCCAGCACGGCTAAAGGGGTGTTAATATCTCCAACTACTATGCAAGTGGAGGAAATCAACTTGCTCATGTCTGTTAGAGTTTCTCTTATAAATTGAGGTGCGTTTTGGTTGGGTGCATAAATATTAATAATTGAGATCTCATCATATTGAGTATTACCTTTAACAAATATGAAGTGTCCATCCTTATCCTTCCTTATTTCGGTTGGTTTAAAGCCTATTGCATCTGCGAATAGGATAGCAATGCCTGCTTTTTTCTGCTTTCCATTTGCCTGGGCTACAGATGACCATCCCTTCACCTTCAGTCTATATTTGTCTTTAATGTAAGATGAGATTCTTTTATGCAGCAGATATATGCCTTGAGTTTTTGTATCCAGTCAGCGAACCCATGCCTCTTTAGAGGACAATTTTAACAATTCACATTAATTGAGAATATTGATAAGCCTTTTGAGAGTCTGGTGGACATTTCTAATCCTTTTGTGACTGTGGAAGTTGGAATTTGTTCAAAATTTTCTGGGTGGGTTTACTTTTGTGATGGAGGATTATGCTGGTCTTTATAGAGGATAGGTCTGAGAATATCCTGGAGAACTGGTTTAGTTATGGCAAATTTCTTCAACATGTGAATGTCATTGAAGTATTTAATTTCTCCATCATAAATGAAACTCAGTTTAGCTCGGTACGGGATCCTGGGTTGAAAGTTATTTTGTTTTAGGAGATTAAAAGTCGATGACCATCCTCTTCAAGCTTGAAAGGTTTCAGCAGAGAGATCTGCAGTTATTCTAATATTCTTGCCCTTGTAGGTGATGGTTTTCTTTTATCTGGCAGCTTTCAGAATGTTCTCCTTCATATTAACTTTAGTGAAATTGATTATGATGCGTCTGGGGGATGTCTTATTTGGGTTGAGTCATGCTGGAGTTCAGAAACTGCTATCTGAACTTTAGAATCTCTTGGCATGTCTGGAAAGTTCTCCTTCATAATCTCATGGAGAAGAGATTCTGTACCTTGTGAAGTCACTTTGTCGCTTTCGGGGATCCCTATAAGACAAATATTGATTTTCTTTGACTTGTCCCAGAGCTCTCTGGGAAAGTGATCTGTTTTTGCTCTCCATTTCTCTTCCTCTTTGAGAGTTTGGGAGCATTTGAAACCTTTGTCTTCAATGCCAGAAGTCGTTTCTTCTGCTTGCTCCATTCTGTTGCTGAGGGATTCTACTGTGTTTCTCAGATCTTTGAGGGCTGCAAGTTCTTGTCTCAATGTGTCAATATCTTTGGTCATTTGGTCTTTGAATTCACTGAATTCTTGAGATATCTTTTGGGTTACTGCTTGGAATTCTAATTTGATGTTATTTGCTATCCAGATTCTGAATTCGATTTCTGACATCTCAGATACTTGTTTGTGCATGGGATCTTGTGCTGTGTCTGCCACATTGATCCTTGGGGGAGTTGATCTACTCGGATTATTCATATTGCCAGAGATTTTCTGTTGATTTCGCCTCATGATTGTTTTTCACAGTTGCCTGTGGCCTTCCTCAGAGTTGGGGAGGTGTCTCTCCAAGATTAGACCCCAGCGGGATCACCCTATTGTTGCTGGAACTTTGTAGGGAGTTACCCTGTGTAGTTCCTCTGCAGTTGCCCCAGCCAGGGAGTTTTGGTTGTGGAAGCAGCTCCAGAGTGTGACACACCCATATCCAGCAACAGGGTGGGAGGTGGTGCGCACAGTTCTGGGAGTACCTTGCACCCAGTGATTTTGGCACAGAGATCCCAAGGCTCCAGCAGTCTCTGGCCAGGAGAAGGGCACTGCACAGAGACAGGGAGGGCTCCAGAGGGCACGTGGCTACCAGTGTCCCTGGCCAGATGAGCGAGCCGGTGTGGAGACAGGGAGGGAGGAGGCGGGGTTGTGCAGTTCCCACGGTTCCTGATCAGGGCATGCAGAGGCCCAGCTGGTGCAGCTGTAATGGAGGTCTGGGCGGTGCCGAGCCCAGAAGTTTGAGGTTGCTATGAGCTGTGATGCCACAGTCCTCTACCCAGGGCAACTGCCTGAGGCTCCAGTGTGCCAAAACCGGTCTCACTCTGCCCCTGAGGATTAAGGCTGTAAGGCAGCTCAGTCCCCACCTAAAGGCTGTAAGGCAGCTCAGTCCCCACCTACTCAGTCACTAGGTTGCTAGCTCCCGCTCAATACTTGCTCTGCAACCCTGAGGGCTGCACTTGCCAGGGCAGTTCTCTCACAATGGCTCCCTGCAGCCCACAGCCAAATATTATTAGCTCTGTCCGGCTTAGCAGCTCAGTCTGGGGCCATAGACAATGCCCAAAGTTCTCTGCACTCCTGCTCAAGCTCTCCCTAAGGCAGTTCAACTGAAACAGTTCACAGGTAAGGCCTTTCCAGTTTGCAGTCTCACTGCTGCTTGTACTTACGGTTGCTGGCGGGAATAGGTCAATCGAACACACGCAACCGCTTGCCAGTTTTCCACTGTTTTGGTCCTCCTCTTGGGTTCCAGAAGTCACTTGCTGACTCCCTGTATCCTCAAAGGGATGATTATACGCAGATCCCACCAGCCAGAGATGCCTGGAGTCTTATCTCCACAGACTCACCATGCCCAGTTGCAGGGAAGCTGTTACTCAGCCGCCATCTTCAATGTTAGAGATTTAAATGAGACCCTAGAACAATTGTGCTTGAGAGATGTATATAGAACACTCCATCCCAAAGATAAAGAATATACATTCTTCTCATCATCCCATGGAACATTCTCCAAAATTGATCATATCCTAGGTCACAAAACAAACCTCAACAGAATCGAAAGAATTGAAATTCTACCTTGCATCTTCTCAGACCACAAGGCACTAAAAGTGGAACTCAACTCCAAAAAAAATGCGCAACCTCACACAAAGTCATGGAAGTTAAACAAACTTATGCTGAATGACAGTTGGGTGTGGGAAGAAATAAAAAAGGAAATCATTAACTTCCTCGAGTATAACAACAATGAAGACACAAGTTACCAAAACCTATGGGATTCAGCAAAAGCAGTCCTGAGAGGAAAATTTATCTCTTTAGAAGCCTACATTTGCAAAACAGAAAGAGAACGCATCAACAAACTCACAAGCCATCTGATGGAATTGGAAAAAGAAGAACAATCTAAGCCTAAACCCAGAATTAGAAAAGAATATCCAAAATTAAATCAGAGATTAATGAAATTGAAAACAAAAGAACCATTCAGAAAATTAATGAAACAAAGAGATGGTATTTTGAACAAATAAATAAAATAGATAAACCTTTAGTTAGACTAACTAGAAATAAAAAAGTAAAATCTCTAGTAACCTCAATCAGAAATGATTAAAGGGGAAATAACAGAGTTAAGGGAGGCGGAGCAAGATGGCAGCCGAGTAACAGCTTCCTTGCATCTGGGCACCGTGAGTCTGGGGATATAGGACTCCAGGTATCTCTGGCTGGTGGGATCTGCCTATCATCACCCCTGAGAGGATACAGGGAGTCAGCGAGAGACTTCTGGACCCCAAGAGGAGGACTAAAACAGTGGAAAACCATCAAGTGGTCGCGTGTGTTCAATCCGTCTAAACCCGCCTGCAACTGTAAGTTCAGTAGCTGCGAGACTGCAAACCAGAAAGGCCTTACCTGTGAACTGTTTTGGTTTCTTTGGACTTGGCACTCAGTTGAACTGCCTTGGGGAAGGCCTGAGCGGGAGTGCGGAGAACTTTGGCCTTTGTCTAGGGCCCCAGTCTGAGCCGCTGAGCCAGACGGAGCTAATAGTGATTGGCTCTGGGTCACAGGCAGACATTGTGAGTGATCTGCCCCGGCAAGCTCCGCCCTCAGGGTCGCAGAGCTGGAATTGGGTGGGAGCTGGTAACCCAGCAACCAAGTAGCCTAAGGGTGGGGTCTGAGCCGCCTTGCAGCCCTAACCCTTGGGGGCAGAGGGAGACCAGTTTTGACACACAGGGTAAGTGGATAGCCACTTCAGCAGTGATTCCAGCGACAAGCACTTCCCTGAGAAAGCTTCTGCTCAGTAAGTGAACAAGTTCAAAGTGCCTTTTAAGTGGGCTGAAGAGAGATTTAGGGTGTCTACCTGCTGGGGTTTGAGAAACTAGCAGCCTCCAGTCGTATCAGAACTGTGATTAACATCACATACCCCAGAAGACCACGTGTTGCCCAGACAATATTCAATAACATATACATACTGCTTTGTTTTTGGTTGTTTTTTTTTTTTTTTTTTTTTTTTTGGTTTGGTTGTTTTTTTTGTTTATTTTGATGTTGTGGATTGTTGTTTTGTTTTTTAAGTTCAACCTTTTCCATACAGATCCTTTTTCTTTCTCAATTTTTCTAGTTTAATTATAATTTCCCATTGCTGCCTATTTCAATAATTAGAACTTCATTTTTGTTAGTGTTTCTACCACTATTATTTGGTTTTTCCAGCCAATTTTATCCGGTAAAGTATTCTGTTTGCTTGTTTTGGTTTGATTTATAGCATTTTTGTCCTTCCTCTCTACTTGGTGGAGGTGGGGTACTGTGTCTGATCAGGTTAGCAAAGAGCTGCTGACCTCATGGGAACCACCCAACTGGGCACCCAAAGAAGGTGGGTTTTTTTTAAGGTTGTATCAAAGTACCCTACTGTACACCTATATTGCTCTCTCTCCCTCTTTCTGTGCCTCTCTTCTTTTTGTCAATATCCCTTTTACCCACCCCCTCTCCTGTCTCTATTTTTCTTTTTTTTTCCTTATCACTCGGTCCTCCTTTCTTTCACCCTTTTTTGCTCTTCAACCTTCTCACCCTTCTGGTCCTGTAACCCTTAGTCCACAGGCACGAGAACTTAAAGAGCAAGAGGAAGTGAAAGGAAAATTAGAGCAAGGAAACAGATAAAAGAAATCACCCATGAGGGAGAATCAGCAGAAAACTCCAGGCAACATGAAGAACCAGTCCAGAACAACCCCGCCAAGGGACCATCAGGTAGCTACTGCAGAGGATTCCACCTATACAGAAATGTTAGGAATGACAAAAAGGGAATTTAGAATACACATGTTGAAAACAATGAAAGAAATGATGGAAACAATGAAGGAAACTGCTAATGAAGTGGAAAATAACCAAAAGGAAATCCAAAAACAGAATTAAATCAGAGATGAACGATATGAAGAATATAAAAAGGATATTGCAGAGCTGAAGGAAATGAAACAGTCAATCAGGGAACTTAAAGATGCAATGGAAAGTATCAGCAACAGGTTAGACCGTGCAGAAGAAAGAATTTCAGAGGTAGAAGACAAAGTTTTTGAGATAACTCAGATAGTAAAAGAGGCAGAAAAGAAGAGAGAGAAAGCAGAATGTTCACTGTCAGAATTATGGGACTTTATGAAGTGTTCCAACATGCGAGTTATAGGAATTCCAGAAGGGGAAGAAGAATGCCCCAGAGGAATGGAAGCCATACTAGAGAATATTATAAAAGAAAATTTCCCAAATATCACCAAAGATTCTGACACACTGCTTTCAGAGGGCTATCGGACCCCAGGTCACCTCAATTCTAACAGGTGATGGACCAAGTTAGATGGCTGAACCACAACTCTAAACTACTGATAGCAATGGATCAAGTTAAATTTATTGCTTAAAAGACTGAAAACCACAAAACCACATCAAGCAGTATTAATTTTCCTTAAGTGGTGAAGAAGCTTTTAAGGATATCTTACAAAGTGTGTTGTACTATGTACAGGACTGCATTCCATCAATTTTGCTGAATTCAGAAAGTTGGACACAGTTTGGGAGAATTAAACAAATGGAGAAACCTTTAGATTAATAAAAGTAAACTCAAGTTACCAAAGAATTGGTTAGTGGAAAATTGGAAAGGCATCATGACCACTCAGCCCTTCTTCAGGGGAATGGTTGAACCTAGACAAGCTGTGCGATGCTGTCATTAAAGATAACAGAAAAAGGCTAAGATAGCACGTGGATTGTCACGCTTCACTACTCTGTAAACACAAGGGACTTGGCCAGCTCATGAGTCATGTTCACGCGCTCCTCAACTGCATCAGACGTATGCATGGCAAAAAGCATCACACATAAAATGCTGCTTTTACAAATACCGTCACCAGGCTAAATGATCTGCGTCAGCTTGTTGTTATACACGCTCCCACAGGAGTAAATGCTTCCAAGGCCAATCATCATGCCTAACATCAACCAGGCCATCTAAATGTAAATGCAAGATGTTTAAATTGTTATCCGATGATAACTTGAATTTAAAAAAAAATCATTTCAAAAATATAAAATCAAAGTAAAGAATCTTACTGTTGCTGGTGAGTCCTTTGGCTCACATTACTTTCATATCTGTGCTAGGTGCTTTGTAACATGACAGGTAAGAATTTGAATTATTGTTCATTAATCCTTAAAGGGATGCGGAGGGAGAGTCGGGAAGGAGAATAAAGCAGGTTTTTAGCTTCTCACATTATTCATCTGCTACACATCAATATTCCCTATAACATATTGCCAGTACTTACAATATAGTCTTTGTTAATTTATTTTCCTAGGGGTAACATAACAAATTATTGCAGACTGGTGTCTTAAAACAACAGAAATTTATTGTTTCACAGTTTTAGTGGCTAGAAGTCTTCAATAGAGGCATCAATAGCACCATGCTCCCTTTGAAATCTCCAATGTTTTCCCTTTCTAGCTTCTGGGTTTTGCAAGGTACGGTAGGCATCGCCTGACTGTAACTAACTGCAGCATTTCAGTCTCTGTCCTTGTTATGACATGGTGCCCGGAACCTGCATGCTTACCTCGATCTCACCTCTTGTAAGCACATCACTTTAGTCTAACCCACTCTTAAGGAGTTATCTATGTGTAATGACTCTATTTCCAAATAAGTTCACATCATGAAGTACCAAAAATTGGAACTTCAATATTTCTATTAAGGGAATAGAATTCAACTCATAAGCAACACTACATATAAAGCTATTTATTTTAATGAAAATGGAATGTGACAATTTATTTGAAGAAATGTAATGGAAATTGCCTATGGTAGGAACAGTCTCATCTCTACCTACATTTCAGATATTATGCTTGATAAGAACAATGAGATAGGCAAGATAAATGGATAAATAGAAAAAATATAATAAATCAAATGTCCTCAAAGCTGTATCAATACATAGGATCATGATTAATAGGTAATAATAACTGACAGCCTCTTCTTCAATGTTGCAATTATATCTTCCCATATAGCAACACCCATCAAATTTTACCTCAAAGAATCATTTCCAAGTAAATAGTTCAAAATATGGTGGGGATGGGGAGTGAGGTTATAAGAAGAAACATGCTTGTTGCTGAGTAATCATAGTGAAAAAACTAAAATAATCTACGACAGGAGTATAATTAAATAAATATAACACACTTACATGATCTTTTTTTGCACATCAAAATGTATACCAGCATATGTAAAATTTGATAAATGACTAAAAAACTATAATTTTAGATTTTGCTGGCAAGCTTACAAATACGGGTTTCTTTTTAATCTTTCAAAATTCTGTAATATTGGATTGTCCCTTATAATCATAGAAAAATTGACTTCATTAGAATTTAACATGCATATAAAATTTTATAACTACAAAATTTCAGAAGTATAATTTCTAATAAAAATTTACTGTACAAAATTTAAAATTTCTTACCACAAAAAATAAGTGAGTGAGGTAATTGTGATTTTTTTTTGGGGGGGGTCAAAGGGGTTTTCTTTCTTTCTTTTTTTTTTATTAAATCATAGCTGTGTACATTAATGCAATCATGGGGCACCATATACTGGTTTTATATACTATTTGACATATTTTCATCACACTGGTTAACATAGCCTTTCTGGCATTAGTTATTGTGTTCAGACATTTATATTCTACATTTAAGTAAGTTTCACATGTACCCTTGTCAGATGCACAGCAGGTGTAATCCCACCAATCACCCTCCCTCCGCCCATCCTACTCCCTGCCCTCCCCTCCCTTCCTCCTTGGTTAATCAGTCTGATTTAAGCCTTCTACATTGCATATCAAATCATCACACATTGTTCCCCATAAATGTATACAGTTATGATTTTAATTAAAAATTTAAAAAACATTATTGTACAAAACATTTCTATAATGAAAAGAATGTACTAAGCAGGTTAGATAAACTAAAGCAATAAAACTATATTCACAATGTTTTAATCATGCTCTGGAGCTCTAGTTATTTCAAAATAATCTAGTAGTATATGATGAATGCACTGGATCCTGAATGAAGATTATCTTTCACCAGCAATAAGAGTAAAATAAATGGCATTATCAATGCAAAATAATCCAATAATCAAAAGACACCCATTTTGAAGGTAAATATCTTTAACCTATTTCTCCCTTATCCTTTTGTTAATTAAAAAAAAAAAAAAAACCTCGGGCGCTTGATGAAGGTTGAGGGGTTTTCACTCAGGTCCAGTCTCGCCCCTGATTAATGTTACTGACAGAACAGGACAGAACAACTCTGCGGTTCCCTTGCAGAAGAGAAGTTGAATTGAGCTCCAAATCAGCTTGTCTTTGCTCTTGTATTGTGTATAGGCTGACGATACCCTGAGGGCCAGGTGCGTCTTAGGTTTAGTAAAGCGGACCTCTGGGTCAGCCCCGCCCTGGGAGTTTCCCTGGTTTGCAAGTTGGAGTTGCCTCAGGCAAACTCAGAGTCTCTGGTTGCCCAGGGAGACAGGGGGTGTGGCTTCAGAATATTCGGTAGTAAGCCGTATTGCTAGCAAAAGAGGGCTGCTGCTTTATGGCTCAGGCAACGGCCGCTCCGGTATAGCTCTCCTCCAGCCAACCGTCCTCTCTCCGCTCCCGTACCCCAGAGTCTGCACGGACAGGCTGCAGCCCAGCACTGTCTACAACCCTCGAGCAATCGCCCAAGAGTCTGGACCCCTGGGGGACAGGCCTCCAGACCTTGGAGAGAGAGCAGAGGGGAGTGCGGGGGAGTGCTGGGAGCCTGGGGTTGTGGGCACAGAACACACAGAGCTTTACACAGTTTTATGCGTGGCTGTATTGTCACCAAAAGACGGCTGTCGCACTGTGCCTCAGGGAACTGCCACTCCGGTGCAGTCCCCTCTCCGCCTACCGACTGGGACTGGCCTCCAGACCCCAGTGTGAGCGAAGGGAAGCGCTGGGAGCTCAGAATTCCAGGTAGAGACTATATAAAGTTTATACAGTTTTATGCCTGGCAGGAGGATGCCGTGGCACCCTAGTAGGGGAGGTAGGTCCAGTTTTTAGAGGGTCTCTCCAGTAGAGTGTAGTGGGAGGACTTTTGATCTCTGCCCGGTTGTTTGTGGGGCACTCTGAGCCATTCTTGAGGGGGAGGGGACTCCCGTACACTTGGTGATGGATTCTGTACCTTTGGTTTTTATCCTTGTGGTCGCAGCTCACCTCAGCGGGGTTGACGTGTGTTCTACAACCTTCTCTCTTAGTGCAGCTCAAATCCACCAGGTTACTTGCTGAATTTTTGTCCTTTAAATCTCCTTCTGGACAGGAGCCTCTGTGGAAAGCTGGCTTCAATCAGCCATGTTGTCTCCTTCCCGGAATGTCGGTTTTATCCCAGGATCTCAAGGCTGGTTCAACATACATAAATCTATAAATGTAATCCAGCACATAAACAAATTAAAAAACAAAGACCATATGATTCTCTCAATCAATGCAGAAAAAGCTTTTGATAATATCCAGCATCCCTTCATGATCAGAACACTTAAGAAAATCGGTATAGAAGGGACATTTCTTAAACTGATAAGAGACCATCTATAGCAAACCCACAGCCAATATCATATTGAATGGAGTTAAATTGGAATCATTTCCACTCAGATCAGGAACCAGACAAGGCTGCCCATTGTCTCCATTGCTTTTTAACATTGTAATGGAAGTTTTAGCCACTGCAATTAGGGAAGAAAAGGCGATCAAGGGTATCCATATAGGGTCAGAAGAGATCAAACTTTCGCTCTTCGCAGATGATATGATAGTATATCTGGAAAACACTAGGGACTCTACTACAAAAGGAATACAGCAGCATCTCAAGTTACAAAATCAACATTCATAAATTGGTAGCCTTTATATATACCAACAACAGTCAAGTTGAAAAAACAGTTAAAGACTTTATCCCATTCACAGTAGTGCCAAAGAAGATGAAATATTTGGGAATTTATCTAACAAAGGACGTGAAAGATCTCTATAAAGAGAACTATGAAACTCTAAGAAAAGAAATAGCTGAAAATATTAACAAATGGAAAAACATACCATGCTCATGGCTGGGAAGAATCAATATTGTTAAAATGTCTATACTACCCAAAGCAATACATAATTTCTTTTTTTTTTTTTTTTTTGTAGAGACAGGGTCTCACTTTATGGCCCTCGGTAGAGTGCCATGGCCTCACACAGCTCACAGCAACCTCCAACTCCTGGGCTTAAGTGATTCTCTTGCCTCAGCCTCCCAAGTAACTGGGACTACAGGCGCCTGCCACAATGCCCGGCTAAGCAATATATAATTTCAATGCAATCCCTATTAAAGCTCCACTGTCATACTTTAAAGATCTTGAAAAAACAATATTTCATTTTATATGGAATCAGAAAAAACCTCGAATAGCCAAGACATTACTCAGGAATAAAAACAAAGCAGGAGGAATTACGCTACTAGACCTCAGACTATAGTACAAATCAATAGTGATCAAAACAGCATGGTATTGGCACAAAATCCGAGAAGCAGATGTCTGGAACAGAATAGAGAACCAAGAGATGAATCCAGCTACTTATCATTATTTAACCTTTGACAAGCCAATTAAAAATATTCAGTGGGGAAAAGATTCCCTATTTAACAAATGGTGCTGGGTGAACTGGCTGGCAACCTGTAGAAGACTGAACCTGCACCCACACCTCTCACCATTAACCAAGATAGACTCTCAGTGGATTAAAGATTTAAACCTAAGACATGAAACTATAAAAATACTAGAAGAGAGTGTAGGGAAAACCCTTGAAGAAATTGGGTTGGGCGAGATTTTTATGAGAAAGACCCCCCGGGCAATTGAAGCTGCTTCAAAAATACACTACTGGGACTTGATCAAACTAAAAAGCTTCTGCACAGCCAAGAACACAGTAAGTAAAGCAAGCAAACAGCCTTCAGAATGGGAGAAGATATTTCCAGGTTATGTCTCTGACAAAGGTTTAATAACAAGAATCCACAGAGAACTCAAACTCGTTAGCAAGAAAAGAACAAGGGATCCCATTGCAGGCTGGGCAAGGGTCTTGAAGAGAAATTTCTCTGAAGAAGACAGGTGCATGGCCTTCAGGCATATGAAAAAATGCTCATCATCTTTAATCATCAGAGAAATGCAAATCAAAACTACTTTGAGATATCATCTAACTCCAGTGAGACTAGCCTATATCACAAAATCCCAAGACCAGAGATGTTGGCGTGGATGTGGAGAAAAGGGAACACTTTTACACTGCTGGTGGGAATGCAAATTAATACATTCCTTTTGGAAAGAGATATGGAGAACACTTAAAGATCTGAAAATAGATCTGCCATTCAATCCTGTAATCCCCCTATTGGGCATATACCCAGAAGACCAAAAATCACACCATAACAAAGATATTTGTATCAGAATATTTATTGCAGCCCTATTCATAATTCTAAGTCATGGAAAAAGCCCAAGCGCCCATCGATCCACGAATGGATCAATAAATTGTGGTATATGTACACCATGGAATATTATGCAGCCTTAAAGAAAGATGGAGACTTTACCTCTTTCATGTTTATATGGATGGAGCTGGAACATATTCTTCTTAGTAAAGTGTCTTAAGAATGGAAGAAAAAGTATCCAATGTACTCACCCTTATTATGAAACTAATGTAGGACCTTCACATGAAAGCTATATCCCAGTTATAACCTAAGAATAGGGAGAAAGGGGAAAGGGAGGGGAGGGAGGGGGGAGGGAGGCGGAAGAAGGGGGACTAATGGGATTACACCTGCGGTGCATCTTACAAGGTTATATGTGAATCCTAGTAAATGTGGAATGTAAAGGTCTTAGCAAAATAACTAAGAAAATGCTACAAAAGCTATGTTAACTAATGTGATGAAAATGTGTCAAACGATATATGAACCAAGTGTATGGTGCCCCATGATCATACTAATGTACACAACTATGGTTTAATAAAAAAATTAAGAAAAAAGAAAGGTTATGATCTATGAAAATCCACAGCATTAGAGTTATTTTAACTGAATTCATTGTTGCTCAGAAGAATCTCAGGAACAAAGAACACGATGACTGAACATTTTCATGGAAAAATGTTTGACCTTTTCTATATTAATGCACTGACTGGCAGATTATTCTATTTCTTTTACAACAAAAGAATTTTTTAAGGGAAAAGTAGAGATAATATTTGAAAAGATGAAAAAATCTCTGAAAAATTGAAAATTACAACAAAGACCATATGATTTTCTCAATCGATGCAGAAAAAGCTTTTGATAACATCCAACAGCCATTCATGATCAGAACACTTAAGAAAATTGGTATAGAAGGGACATTTCTTACACTGATAGAGGCCATCTACAGCAAACCAACAGCCAATATCATATTGAATGGAGTTAAATTGGAATCATTTCCACTTAGATCTGGAACCAGACAAGGCTGCCCATTGTCTCCATTGCTCTTTAACATTGTAATGGAAGTTTTAGCCACCACAATTAGGGAAGTAAAGGCGATCAAGGGTATCCACATAGGGTCAGAAGAGATCAAACTTTCACTCTTCGCAGATGATATGATTGTATATCTGGAAAATACTAGGGACTCTACTACAAAACTCTTAGAAGTGATTAAGGAATACAGCAGTGTCTCAGGTTACAAAATCAACATTCATAAATCGGTAGCCTTTATATATACCAACAATAGTCAAGTTGAAAAAACAATTAAGGACTCTACCCCATTCACAGTAGTGCCAAAGAAGATGAAATACTTGGGAGTTTATCTAACAAAGGACGTGAAAGATCTATATAAAGAGAACTATGAAACTCTAAGAAAAGAGAATGCTGAGAATGTTAACAAATGGAAAAATATACCATGCTCATGTTTGGGAAGAATCAACATTGTTAAAATGTCCATACTACCCAAAGCAATATATAATTTCAACACAATCTTCATTAAAGCTCCACTGTCATACTTTAAAGATCTTGAAAAAATAATACTTCGTTTTATATGGAATAAGAAAAAACCTCGAATAGCCAAGACATTACTCAAATAAAAACAAAGCAGGAGGAATCACGCTACCAGACCTCAGACTATACTACAAATCGATAGTGATCAAAACAGCATGGTACTGGCACAAAAACTGAGAAGTAGATGTCTGGAACAGAATAGAGAACCAAGAGATGAATCCAGCTACTTACCGTTATTTAATCTTTGACAAGCCAATAAAAAACATTCAGTGGGGAAAAGATTCCCTATTTAACAAATGGTTCTGGGTGAACTGGCTGGCAACCTGTAGAAGACTGAAACTGGACCCAGACCTCTCACCATTAACCAAGATAGACTCTCAGTGGATTGAAGATTTAAACCTAAGACATGAAACTATAAAAATACTAGAAGAGAGTGTAGGGAAAACCCTTGAAGAAATTGGGTTGGGCGAGTTTTTTTATGAGAAGGACCCCCCGGGCAATTGAAGCTGCTTCAAAAATACACTATTGGGACTTGGTCAAACTAAAAAGCTTCTGCACAGCCAAGAACACAGTAAGTAAAGCAAGCAAACAGCCCTCAGAATGGGAGAAGATATTTGGAGGTTATGTCTCCAACAAAGGTTTAATAACCAGAATCCACAGAGAACTCAAACGCATTAGCAAGAAAAGAACAAGGGATCCCATCGCAGCCTGGACAAGGGACTTGAAGAGAAACTTCTCTGAAGAAGACAGGGGCACGGCTTTCAGACATATGAAAAAATGCTCATCATCTTTAATCATCAGAGAAATGCAAATCAAAACTACTTTGAGATATCATCTAACTCCAGTGAGACTAGCCTATATCACAAAATCCCAAGACCAGAGATGTTGGCGTGGATGTGGAGAAAAGGGAACACTTTTGCACTGCTGGTGGGAATTCAAATTAATACATTCCTTTTGGAAAGAGATATGGAGAACACTTAGAGATCTAAAAATAGATCTGCCATTCAATCCTGTAATCCCCCTATTGGGCATATACCCAGAAGACCAAAAATCACACCATAACAAAGATATTTGTATCAGAATATTTATTGCAGCCCTATTCATAATTGCTAAGTCATGGAAAAAGCCCAAGCGCCCATCGATCCACGAATGGATTAATAAATTGTGGTATATGTACACCATGGACTATTTATGCAGCCTTAAAGAAAGATGGAGACTTTACCTCTTTCATGTTTATATGGATGGAGCTGGAACATATTCTTCTTAGTAAAGTGTCTCAAGAATGGAAGAAAAAGTACCAGTATACTCACCCTTATTATGAAACTAATGTAGGACCTTCACATGAAAGCTATAACCCAGTTACAACCTAAGAATAGGGAGAAAGGGGAAAGGGAGGGGAGGGAGGGGGGAGGGAAGGGGAAGGAGGGGGATCAATGGGATTACACCTGTGGTGCATCTTACAAGGGTATATATGAATCCCAGTAAATGTGGAATGTAAAGGTCTTAGCAAAATAACTAAGAAAATGCTACAAAAGCTATGTTAACTAATGTGATGAAAATGTGTCAAACGATCTATGAACCAAGTGTATGGTGCCCCACGATCATACTAATGTACACAGCAATGGTTTAATAAAAATAAATTAATTATTAAAAAAAAAAGAAAATTACAACATATGAGAAGATTTAGAAAAAAACAATATGTAAAACATTTTATGTGACTTTTCACAATAATAAAAATTGTAGTTTATTCATTGTGTACATTAAGAATATCACATGGTATTATATTCTTAATTTGCATTAAGAATATGAGTGATCGGGTGTCGCCTGTGGCTCAAGGAGTAGGGCGCCGGTCCCATATGCCAGAGGTGGTGGGTTCAAACCCAGCCCTGGCCAAAAAAGAAAAAAAAAAAAAAAAGAATATGAGTGATCGCTTCCTTTTATACAGTCACCAGCCTTAAAACAGATTTTTTTCCATTGTTTTTTGCAAATCAAAATAAATGACTGCTTTATAAATTTACAAGTTCTAACTCAGTTACCTTAATCTATATCTTCAAAAGACAAATTTCCTAGACAATCATGAGGCAGAAATCTAACTGTAGGACATGAAACATTTGACAATGGGTCCTCAGAGGAAACATGTATTCTGGCTGAGCTGAGCAGGAAAGGCTACACAAAAGAGATGATAATCAAATTGAGTGGAGTCGCTTATACTTATAAACAAACTAGGCATTTTTATACCACCTAATCTTGGAAATGACAATGAAATTCTACTTGGCATTTCTAACCTCCAATATATTGTATTCCAGTCAAACTCATACTCCTAGGTCAGAGGCCCAGGTGTCACCCTTTCTGGGAAGTTTTCTCTAACATGTTCAGATCAAATTAGGAATTTCTTCTTTGAATTCCCCATTACCAATTACACACTCGATCTCTAAAATAAAATTTACTTTACTCTGTGAAAATTTTTTATGTCTACATCCATGACAGAATTAACTTTTTCTGGTTAGGATTACTGTTTTTGACACTATATTATCACCACTGTAGAGAAGGCATTCTGATAAAATTTTTAAAAAGTTTTTATTTATATTAAATAGTTAATATTTAAATTAATTGCCTATTTAATATTTATCTGAGCATTTTATCTTTGTTCTTGCTCCCTTTAAAATTACAGTGCTGTTCACTGTATAGGAAAGTGAGAATTTTTATTCTCAAAAATATATCTCAAACATCTAAGGTACAGGAAGTAATTTGATTCAATGACAGTGAAAGAGAAATTCATAACATTTTTATTGAACCTAGGGTGCCTCCAAATCAGTAAACACCTTAGCTGTAAAGACATAAGATAGTATGAAGAGAGAGAACAGTCAGTGCTTCCAGAAGGTCCCAAATGCCAACCTGAATTCTAATGCATATTAAATGCAAACTAACAGATAGATCTTGATTTAGAAATGACAGAAGAGACAATAACCAGAGAGGGGCAGTCGAAACCCATTTTACATTTGGCATTTTCAAATACTGTTGATTCCCAGAGGCAATAAATTATATTGTCGTCAGCAATAGTAATGTAAAGGGTATTAAGAAATATGTTCTATACTTAAAGTAGTTTATATTTAATAGGTATTAACAAGATGTCAACAAAAGTAGGTAAAATTGAAAAGGCTCAAAATATTCAAATAGTCAATATTCAAAACATTTAATACTCAAATTTCAAATACTCAAATACTCATAATATTTAATATTTCTATTTTTAACACAGGAATTACTTTGTTTCTTGGTGCAGAGGAAACGGTTATATCTTTTGATAGAATTATATATATATATAATTTTTTTTTTTTTTAGAGACAAAGTCTCACTGTACCACCCTCGGGTAGAGTGCCGTGGCGTCACACGGCTCACAGCAACCTCCAACTCCTGGGCTTCCGCGATTCTCTTGCCTCAGCCTCCCGAGTAGCCGGGACTACAGGCGCCCGCCACAACGCCCAGCTATTTTTTTTTGTTGTTGCAGTTTGACCGGGGCTGGGTTTGAACCCGCCACCCTCGGCATATGGGGCCGGCGCCCTACTCACTGAGCCACAGGCGCCGCCCGATAGAATTATATTTTTTAACCAATATTTTGATCCTGGACTTTCTAATTATCATTACTATAAATGCTATTGTTTATCTTTTGCTAGCAATATGTAGGATGGAAAAATATTAGGAATAAGGTAAAATAAAATACTCCTAAAGAAGAAGCACACAAATATATATAAAAAGAAGCAAATAACAAAGAAAAATAGGCTCAAAGATTTCAGACCAAGTATGACATATTGGAGACCATACTTCTCGACAGTTCAAGGTTCTGGATAGAATACATTAAATGTTTTTCTATAAATTCTTCCAGAACAAAGAAACGGTTACTAAAGACCATTATGTATTAATGTTATTAATGTTAACATTTCAAAGATGGTTCTGGAAACTGTAAAGAGAAATTCTTTTTATGGTCAACTTTCAATTACAAGTCAACTTTTATTTTATTGTTTATTAGAATTTTGTACTCAATCATTTTTTTCATATTTTTGTTTTATTGTTTGTGATTCATCAAGGGTACAAAAAAGATTACACTGATTATAAAGTTCCACTTATAATTGTGTCTCGCCCTCAAGAGCTGTGCCATACACTGTGACCCTTACCCCCATACAGGAGGTTTACATAACATTTGCAAGAGTTTAAATAGATTAAGTAATAAAACCTAATCTTAAGAGTTTGCTTTGAAGAATTTGGGGGGAACATACTCAAATTCAGTTATTCAGCTCCTTAAAAAAGGGCATTGTCTATAAGCTTTATCAGACCTATTTTATCCATTTTTTTTTTTATTTTTTTTTTTATTATTTTTTTTTTTTTTGTAGAGACAGAGTCTCACTGTACCGCCCTCGGGTAGAGTGCCGTGGCGTCACACAGCTCACAGCAACCTCTAACTCTTGGGCTTACGCGATTCTCTTGCCTCAGCCTCCCGAGCAGCTGGGACTACAGGCGCCCGCCACAACGCCCGGCTATATTTTATCCATTTTTAAGTACATGATTTCTGATCAATTTCTGAATTATACTCATAATGTAGTAACTCTAAATCAGAGTGGCTTTTTCTTTCCTTGTCGGTTTTGAATACATTATTTTTCTTTTATCAACACAAAGAATTGAAATTAAAAAATTTCATTTAGCTGAAAGTTGATGAGTTTATTTCCTAATAATATTAACTAAAAAATTTAAGACCTTGGGCGGCGCCTGTGGCTCAGCGAGTAGGGCGCCGGCCCCACATGCCGAGGGTGGCGGGTTCAAACCCAGCCCCGGTCAAACTGCAACAACAAAAAAAAATAGCCGGGCGTTGTGGCGGGCGCCTGTAGTCCCAGCTACTAGGGAGGCTGAGGCAAGAGAATCGCGGAAGCCCAGGAGTTAGAGGTTGCTGTGAGCCGTGTGACGCCACGGCACTCTACCCGAGGGCGGTACATTGAGACTCTGTCTCTACCAAAAAAAAAAAAAAAAAATTAAGACCTTTTTTCAATTTTCATATATACTGTAATCCATTTTTTTCTTAAATTACAAAGATTTTTTTTTTTTTTGGCCGGGGCTGGGTTTGAACCCACCACCTCCGGCATATGGGACCAGCGCCCTACTCCTTGAGCCACAGGCGCCACCCAAATTACAAAGATTTTAAATGGATCTGGAATGATAAATAAGACTTCACCTCCTATGAGGTATCTTTATTTGTTCCCTTTTAAAACTAACATAAGTTTTAGGTTGACTATGAATAGATAAATAAAGTCTTATTACTGATTTTATTTTGTTTTGTTTTGTTATGTTTTGGGGATGAAGTCTCACTCTGTTGCCCTGGGTAGAGTGTAGAGTGCATGACATCATAGCTCACGGCAACCTCCAACTCTTGGGCTCAAGTGATACTCTTGCCTCAACTGCCTGAGTAGCTGGGACTACAGGTGCCCAGAACAATGCGTGGCTATTTTTAGGGATCTTGCTCTTGCTCAGGCTGGTCTTGCACTCCCGAGCTCAAGCAATCCACTGCCTCTGACTCCGAGAGCTCTAGGATAACAGACATGAGGCACTATGTTTGGCCAACTCATCCTCCACTAAAATAGAAAAAAAAAAAGAAAAGAAAAAGAAAGCTTTAAAAAATTTTGGTTAAATAAAATAAAAGGAGAAACCTGATAACTGATTTATTTACTTATTTGCTTGCTTCCTTCAGACACAGCCTGAATGCAGTATGTTGTATGGTCATGCCTAGGGCTCTATTGCTAAATAACAACACTGTAACATATGGTATATTCTATTTTATGAAGCAAAAGTTTCACAGGGTCTATGGGTCTAAACACTTCCTCAGTATTCTCACCAGGCAAAGGAAGCCCAAAACTTTAAGAGATCTTTACAGCATCTAGAGTACCCTCTAGACTCAAGTACTGGCATGCTAACAGGAAGGATGTTAAGGTCTCTTCCTGTGAACATGCTAGTGCTTGATGAGGAAAGACTGGTTAATTCTGTCCGTGCTGCTCCCCGACTCATGGATAGTCAGCTCTGCAACTCATTTAACCCCTAGGCTTCTTCCTCATTTAGAAGTGATCATATTACCGGTGACCCCCTTTAATTTTCTTGCATAACAATGTGGTCCATTTGTAAGTAAACTTTTGAATCCTAATAAACATCTCATTGTCGCTTGGAATTTATGTTGCATTTAATTCTTATTATTTTTTCTTCTGTTCGCAGTTTTTTTTGTCTCATGCCTACCCAAATATTCACGAATACAATGTTTTGCTTTTTATTTCATTTTTCCTGGAATCCATTCCTATAATCCATATAATACGAATATTATTACATTTTTATTATTAATTATAGCATCTATGAGAGATGCACACAGGGTCATGCTATGGTTTGTTTTAATGATTTTTCTATATGGACTGGGAATAATTCAGAACTCTTTGTGAAACATCTCTAATTCTGTGATACATTGAATATTTATCTTTACACAAAGAAAGGCAATTTAATATCGTATCTCAGAGAATTTTGGCTACAACTTAACATCATTCTGGTCAACAAATGAGTATCTCCACTTATGTTTTGTCTTTGTCATAAGGGAAAACTTTAAAGGAATAATATTTAAACTCATAAAAATTAATCCAGTTGTTGTAGAAATTATGTGAGCATGCTACCCTCAAATGCCTATTTTCACCATTCAGTATGCGTTTATCAGAGTTAGACACTGATTTTAGTAGCTACTAAACATCTTTCTTCTAAGAAAATCAGCTTTCATTTGTAATACAATCATGTGAATTTTATATGTAGTAGTTTCTGATATGTTTTGAATGAAAGCAAATTACTGGCTCTAGAACACAAGAAAGTTTTCCTTTTATTCTTTTTTTCCTTAGCCTTTTCAATATTTTATTTATCATATTAGCTTGTGTACTAAGGCTTAGTACATACAATGAACTTCATGAATACCCAGAGTACACCTCAGCAATATATAAAAAGAAGCTTATAGACACATAATATTATTGTATTAAATAAATCTTGAATATGTTAACAAAATTTTTCAATATCAGGACAAAATTTTATGAAAAATAAGTTTTTGTGGAAGTTAAAATAAAAAATAATGTGCAACAATTTTCAGTGACTCACTGCTATAACCCATTTTTTTCTTAAGAAAAACCATCAGTTTCAATAAAATATCAAAGCCCTTAAAGACATTCTTTTTGACTTATTTCTTCGTATTTAATAAGGTTATCACAAGTCATTCCTGAAGTGATAAGATTTCTCAGTAGCCCCTAACTTCAATTCCCCACAACCAAACACTCATTTGTTTCTTTTGGTCAAATAGCATTAGGCTAAATCAAAGAGGGAACTCAATTAATAGAAAAAAAAAATGTCTTTAGCTTTTGAATTGTTTCTTTTATAATATCATTTATGGAAGGTTTTATGAATCCATTTTCCCAAGTTTATTTTCTACTTCATTAGAATAGCTGAATTCTCATAATTACATAATGTTTCAATAAATAAATAGGCCATAACTAATTTTTTTAATTAAGAAAACATTCATCACATATTCAAATTATGTTGACAAGTTCTTCAAAAATTTGTTTTTTAAATGTTGAGTTGATTTTCCAAATTTAAATGCCGTTATTAGTTTTTACTTGTGAACTTCCTGAGAAGTCATTTTATATATAATGTTAAGCCCATTATGAGCTGTTTGGTTAAAAACATGAAGTCTTGGGGCAGTGCCTGTGGCTCAAAGGAGTAGGGTGCAGGCCCCATAAGCAGGAGGTGACGGGTTCAAATCCAGCATCAGCCAAAAACTGCAAACAAACAAACAAAAAAACATGAAGTCCTTTGGAAGAATACAATCATTTTATTAAACAGTTACTCTAAGTATTATTAATTTAAAATTCCCTAAGAATATTTGTTCTTGGTATTCATGAGTATTATTACTTCTTAAAATAGGGCTAAAGGCAGAAAATTCAATTTTATAACTTTGAATATGCATATATTTGAGTAGGACAAATGTATATTTTTAAAAATGAAGCAGATTTTAAAAATTAGACTGCCTCAGGCTTTTGAAGATATCAACATACTTTTGTTTGATGTCTGATTTAGTAGAAATCCAGAGGACTTTTTTGCATTATATGTGAGAGCAAATCAATTAAAATACTTTTGACGTGCCTAATGAAAATAAAAAATCTTAGATATTTCTGATAAAATTTTAATACATTAAGCCATTAAAATTTATGCTACTTTTCATATTATTTTTCATAGGAAAAATTTATGGTTTGTTCTGTATCCTCACACTTCACAAAATGAAAACTTGCCAGTTTATACTAAGGAAGTGTTCTTACAAGTCCATCTGTTTTGATGCGACTATCCTTATACACTGGAATAAGTGTTTAAATACATCAAACTTTGGTAATGTTTACAATTTTCAAATTGTAAAATAATGTAAAAAATTAAAATATAATTTGAATAAATTTGTTGAATTTTTACTTTAAAAGATTTAAATTAAATGAATATTACTTTGTAGCATTATTTACATAATGTTCATGGTGGTCTAATTCTGACATCCTGCAATACTATAAAATTTTATTTAGGAAAATTTTATGTGATAAGCAAAAGGCCTCAAGAGCTCTGCGTCTTGAACAAATACATTTGGGACAAAATTAAAACAATACTTAATGTCAAAGTTACAAAATGAAAGAGAATCCATTCAAAGAAACTTATTGAACTAACTTAACAACACCATATAATATGCTTAGTAGTAAAATAATATCAGACTAGTTGAATGTCAGTATGCTTTGGCAATTGTTCTCAAATAACATGAATATTTAAAAATGTAAACATGTGAGTGATAGGTTAATAAGGCAATGTTTACATGTGTTATTTTACTCCAAATCCAAATTCTGCATTAATATATTGGTTTCAATATTATGTTTGTTCTTAATTCTTATTTAGAGGTTAAGTTGATAAAGGTCACGGAGATTAAATAACTAATCCCCAAACACAAAACTATCATGAGTAGCATTATTCAGGGAAGGCAGAAAATTATAGTAAGTCAAAACTAGCTTTAGATTTTTAATTCTTATCTGTAAAATAAAACTTCAGAAGGATAGAGACCTTCGTGATATTTGTTCATTGGCAATTTTTATGTGCTTTTGACAGCCCAAGCACAAGGGAGATACTCAAAAGATATTTGTTGAATGCCTATACCTGTGCCTCTTGGACACGATAATTGCTTTCTCTGAGTATTAAAGTACAGTAATGACATACAGCTCATGGAGTTGTAAGAACTGAGTAAAACAATGCATGAAATACACTTAGCACCACTCCCTTAACTGAGTTTCCAAACACTACTATGTTAGTTCTGGATATACATTTTGATAGAAGATTCTTGCTCTTATTTAAAGGCTTTATAAAAAATAAATCCAGACCCCAGGTTAGGTCAGAATAAGGTAACGAATTTGAGCAGTTTTTTCATGGGTAACCTTCAAATTATAAAAGAAAAGGCCTTTGCCTCTAATGTAAGATGGATACTTATGAAATTCATGAATATTAATGATTTAACTATATGATTGGCATTGTTAGTACTTTACCAACATTAACTCTTAATACCTTACTTTTACAATTTTTCATATCTATATTAAAATGCAAAAGGAAAACAAGAAAACTAATTTTAAGCATGCTAAACTTTAAATCTAAATTATGATTTAATACATAGTATGTAATCATTATAAAATTATTATTGAAATGTTTTCATTATTTTTTGGACTTAATCTTTGAGATACAGTGTGCATTTTACACTTAACAGCACTTCTCAATAAAGATGTTAAATTCTCATAAAGGAACAATTGACCTTCATTTAAACTTCGCAAAATTTAATTCAAAAATTAGATTTATACACTCATGGTATCACAAACATACTTATAAGCTTTCCAATAAAATATTATAATCATTTAAATAATTACTTGAAATTAAATATAACTGTGTTTGGGGTGTATTTTAAATGCTTCCTCATGTGGCTAGCAATTGTCATATACTGTAAAGTGCAGACATATGAACTAACAAGTTAAGAGCAACCAGATTTTAAAAATATATGTTCTGGCTCGATCCATGTAAACATGAAAGGATCGAGCTGGAACATATTCTTCTTAGTAAAGTGTCTCAAGAATGGAAGAAAAAGTACCCAATGTACTCACCCTTATTATGAAACTAATGTAGGACCTTCACATGAAAGCTATATCCCAGTTATAACCTAAGAATAGGGAGAAAGGGAAAAGGGAGGGGAGGGAGAGGGGAGGGAGGGGGAAAGACGGGGACTAATGGGATTAAACCTGCGGTGCATCTTACAAGGGTATATGTGAATCCTAGTAAATGTGGAATGTAAAGGTCTTGGCAAAATAACTAAGAAAATGCTACAAAAGCTATGTTAACTAATGTGATGAAAATGTGTCAAACGATATATGAACCAAGTGTATGGTGCCCCACGATCATACTAATGTACACAGCTATGGTTTAATTAAAAAAAATAAATAAATAAAAGAAAAATGAAGCCCCCCCAAAAAAAATAAAATAAAAATATGTGTTCTGAATGAATAAATGAATATACGACTTTTTAAAACATGTCTGTCATTTAATAAAATTAAAATGTATATTTGTGTACTTTTACATAAGCTATTGATACCAATATTTTATGAGGAATAACAATTTTACCTCATCTAATTTCCGATGCTCCATCTGTCAATCCTTCACCAAAGTGTACATATAAAAATAGCTTCTTATCGATTATAGATCTGACTCTGTCCATAAGTTAACTCATCATTTTTAATAGATGGAAACAACATTCTCCACTAACATTTTCTATGTTTTTGTGTGTGTGCATGTGTGTGTGTGTTGGGAAGTGCATGATAACGTCTTCAGAAAAAAAGCTAAATAGGTGGAATGTACCATGGGGAGTAAGTTGTAGAATTAACCTGTTACACAAGAAAATATAGCTTCATGTTTGAATAAAAAGTATGTTTTTTTTCAAATTGAAGGTTATTTATACCTGCAACAGTTTAGTACCACATGCTACAATAATTTATAGATATGGAAAAGTGAACAATTTTTTAAGCTATTAAAAGAAAAATAATGAGAGTTAATCTAGAAGGCACAACTGATTCACATTAATTATTTTAGACTGGGCCATTATTGATTATTGTGCCCATGGTATTTTTGCATCTAGCTCTCATTTGCAATGCTGTCTAATTTGACATCTAGCCAAACTTGACCTCATTCTTCCTGTCCTTGACTTAACATCCTAAACTGCAATTCATTTGTTTTCTTTTAACATCATAAAATAATAATAAAATTTGAAATTTGAATGAGTATATAATTGCCATTGATTGACAAGTGGAGAATGAAATTATACGATGTTCTCTTTATAATTTGGTGAATTTGTTCAAACATTGCCATCTGTATTTGCTGGAAATCCAAGAACAATATCTCAGCTACATTGAGTGTGCCTGGTAACTCAGGGTGGAATATGGTGGTAATTTAGGGAGAGATGATCATTCAATTACTTACAAATTTTCTCATTCGTAGGCAAGTGAGCATTCCAAAGGCAATGCAACTACTCACAATTCTGGGTACACTCTGACATTTCCAAAAAAATTCAAAATGGTCTCTGAAGCTACTGACTGCTAGGATTCCATTATATATTTTCATGGTTTATAAAAGTCTTAGTGCAATTTTAAAGATAAATGTGAAAATTCTTAGGCAAGACAATAGGATGATTACAACTGTTACTTTAACAAAAGGTACAATAATAAAAATGCTTGTTTAAAAATTATAAAATGATTGACAACTACTGTGATTAATTTCAGTGCTTGAAATTTGAAATGTATGATAAACTTCATGTTTTTTTCTAATATCCCTCAAATTAACACTATAGAAATTTTATGTATAAAAAAAAGAACAAAAATAGAACATATCCTATAATTACAATCACTGTTCTTTTCTAAGTGTCTAAGTAATCACATTTGAAATTCATATTCTAAAATGAATGTAATGATGTATTCATTCAGTATTAACAAGTATTTCATAAATAATTTACTGAAAGTATGAATAAATAAATTGAATTATGTAAAATGTAAAATATCTTTATATTAATAAGACTTAAAATAATTAAACAGTAAAAAATAATTTAGAAAATATTTATAATATACTTTACAGATATATATGTGTATGCGTAGTATATATATTTTTTAATCCGAGGATGTCTTTACAAATCAATAAGGAAAAGAAAACACTCTACTGGAAAAAATGAAAAAAACAAGTGGTAAAAGATAACTTATGGATAATGCGCAAAAAACAGACAATATTTTCTGTCTCATCAATAGCCATTAGAAACAAAAATTAAAATAATGAAAATTACCCAGAAGGTGTCCATTACTGTACTGGGAAACAACAATTGTAGAGTTTCCTTGTATAACTTAGAAATTCGTCTATTCTTTTGCTTCCAGCTGAAGGCAACTTAAAATTTATTTTGTATCTCTATAAATTAAATTATATTGTGTATAATTTTACAAGAATGGTACCATACTGAACATTTTCTTTTGCTTTCTGGCTTTCTTCACTTGGCATAATAATCTTGAGATTCATCCACATTATTGATTCATTGTAACTTAGAGAACATATTTATACATTTGTATATGTAATATAGATGTCATGTGCAAAGCAGTAATCAACATAAGTATATATGCATATATGTGTGTATGTTTACATTTTTTTGTTGTTATTGATGGTCATTCTCACTAGAGGGTAGTCTTGGTAGAGTTAGAAATTTTGTCAGTGTCATTGACTGTTGTAATTTAGTGGCTAACAGCCCTTGGCACACAGTAGACAATAGAAACCTGTTAAAAGTCTTTTCGATGCCTGTACTTACAAAACTTTATCTCCCTATCTAATATTTTTCTTAGATACATTTCAAAATTGAAATTATAGATTTCAAAAGTCAGGACCAATTTTCCATTAACATGTATGTGATAAACAAAATGTGGTATAACCATACAGGAGGTTAATACAACATTTGGAAGAGTTTAATAGATTAAGTACTATAACCTAATTTTAAAAGTTTGCTTTGAAGAATTTGTGTGTGGAATGTATAAGAGATTATTTGTATTTCTTTAATCTGTTGGTGTATTTTTTTCTCAGAGAAACAGAAATGTGCATTTATATGTGTATATGTAAAACACAAAAGAGGTGTTTATGACAACATTTTAACCATTATACATCTTTTACTTTATCAAAACCATACAATGATAGATGATATGTGTCTCTTTTTTTTACTGTCTTTTACTCTGTTTTAAATCTTTTAATTTCTACAGAGAAAATCAGTTATTTTTATAATAAGAAAATACAACCCATTTTAAATTAAGTTTGTTCAAACATATAGCTGTATTTATTTCCTTGGAAATTGAGAGTGTAACAGGTAATTATTTGAGTTTCATTGGAACTAAAACATCTGAACAGGCTATCCACAAGATAAGGGACATCAATGGCTAATAAATAAGAAAAATGTCCAGTCTTGCTAATAATCTAAGAAGCACAAAATTAGATTAAATAACAATGAGCTACCATTTAACCCATGGAATCATTGACATTAAGTATAATTCCATTAACCCATAGAATCATTAACATTAAGTATAATTCCTTTGCTATATGATTGTTATTGTTGTGAGTTTTAAAATATTTATAATAATACTACGCTTCTTGGAATGTGGTCCGAGAAATAAGAAAATCATTGTCCAGCAATGTTTGTAATACATTATTTAGCAAAAAAAGGAAAAATAAAGCAAACACAGGATTGGTATGTATAAGAAGATATTAGTAGTTTTAATCTTTGATGAAAGAAGTGATTATTTAATTTTCTCATTCATATTTGTATTGTGTTTTTTCAAGTTTTTAAACATAATCTAGTTCATATTGTAGAACAAAATCCAATTATTTATTTTTATGTAGTTAAATGTTGTGTCCCTTTCATGTTGACCTTACAAAACTGTGTTAAGGTTATTGCCATTTGTTTCTTGGCTTAAGTATCACCCAAAAATGATTGTAAGTCAGATTGTTTTATATTTTGTAGTTATATGTTTCTGGCTTATAAGATGTTTGACATTCTATTGTTCTCTTTTAAAACATTTCTCCCATTCCTGATCAGATTTTAAAAGCTCTCCTACGTCATGATTTCCTACAAATTACTTATCCTCTCCTTGTTCACATCTATAAAATGGGACAAATGTTAGCACTACAAATGCAAAGAATGGACGTTTAAAAATTTCACGAGTTTTAATTACAGCTAGCGTTTACTGAATATGTATTAAGTTTCCAGAATGGAACTAAAATTTGATCAGAATTATTTCATTACCCTCTAATTATAATAGTGTAGTTAGCAAATTCATTTTGCTGGTGAAAATATTACTATTTCAAAAATTTTGTAATTTCCCAATGTCAAATATCCAATAAATGGTAAAACTATAATTTAAAGAAATAGTCTCATTTGAGTTGCCCCGTCTTTTGTCTCTTACAAAAGTCTCAACAAAGGTGTGGTTCTCAATGTGTACTATGCACCCGTTCAGTGTGGCTGTCCTTCTTAATGTTTCTTGAGCCTCTTGGTTTGAAACTTCACTTGTTAGATCCATCACCGTCATCATATAATTATTTATTTGATGAAAAATATTAATGATACTTTACATAGAAAATAATAGACTAAAATTCTACTTCATCTATTGGTGGAAAATAACTCAAACAGGTTACTTAAAAATATGACAATCCCTAATAAGTATGCAGAAGATAATTTTTAGTGAATTCAATCTCCCTGAGTATTCACTTGGACTTGACATTATAAATATTTCACTGCCATTCCTTAATAGCTCTTATTTTTCATGTTTTGTACTAGTGACTTCAGAATAATTTATATTAAATAAAATAATCATAAATGCTATATAATTTATGATAATTTATAAAAGGAGACTTCAATATTCAGTATATTTGAAGATCTAGTGCAGCACATAGTTACTTTTTAAAAAATAGAATCTGGGCGGCGCCTGTGGCTCAAGGAGTAGGGCGCCGGTCCCATATGCTGGAGGTGGTGGGTTCAAACCCAGCCCTGGCCAAAAAAAAAAAAAAAAAAAGTAAAAAAAAAATAAAATAAAAAATAGAATCTATGAAAATAAATATATACCTTCCTTAACAGAGACTTTTATTTCAAAGTACAAGACTTTAGAATATTTTTCAAGATTTTTTCCTTTTTTTTAAATAACACTTCTATCAAAACAACAGTCTTTATTACGCCTTTTACAGTTAGAGTTTTGAATGTTTCTTTTTTTTTTTTTTGACTGACAATATAATTGCATAGTTTCAATGATTCTATAACTTCTCAAGACAGAGAAGCACAGTCTTGTGTTTGTGACCTGTCTACAGGACAAAGTCTGTACAGAGAGGACCTTTCTGGAACCGGGCACAGTTTATTCTCAATGGCATTTTATAACAAGTTCACCGAATTTAACAAACATCAGGAAAGTCATGCTTTTAAGAACATTTTCTGTTTTTATTTTTAAATCTCTAGAAAATCACTAACTCATAATAGTGAATATTTTTTTTTCGTTTTTTTTTTTTTTTGGTCTTCAACTAATGTTCCTGAAGGGGAAGAAAAGATATTGCATGCATCTGGTGATAGCTTTTTACCGGTTTAATCAGCTTCAAAGGAGATGGTTAAAATCAATCATATGCATCTCACTAATTGGGTTTATAATGAAAATATGATAGACCATTAGTATAATGGCCATTAAAAGCAGATTCAAAATATAATGCTTCTTTTAACACGCAGTAGTTTTCTCCAATTAGTAATTTGTAATAAAACTATGTGAATCTTTGATAACGTAAATGGATTATCATTTTAATTTTTATCTTATTAATATTTTAGGATCTTTTATTCTAAACATATATAGCACTTAGAGATGAAAGGTTTAATAATGTTGTTTAAAATAAAACAAAAAAAGAAAAAATGTTACATTTAAAGAACATAGCATTGATATTTGATTCTCAATTAGAAACAAAATTAAAAATTTAATTCTGGCTACTTTTAATGAATTTATCTTTCTTGATACAGAATAAGTATGAATGAAGATTTCTTAAATAACTTCCCATGGTTTCCATTCAAGTAATGAAACTCATTTCATTCAAGTAATGAAAATGGAACAAAGGGAAACATATTACTGGAGATTTATGAATTGATATTCATATATTAGTTTTTAAAATATTTCTACCTTGACTTCAAAGGAAAATTTAATTGCTTACTCTATGAAAGTTATTTCTCTGGGAAATTAAATACATTTTTTCAGGTATACATGAAGTAAGAATTCATATATATTCAACTTCAGTGGCAGAGCTCAATATGAATACGTGAAAAATTAACAGAAAGTAGGACTCATCCAGTATACACTCTCTCATTTTAAAGATGAAAAGAACATAGTGCTTAAATGATGAATTATATTTAAAAGCCATAGAGCTACTGTTATTTCCATTGGGTGTCCCTGTAACTTTACAGAAAAGAATGAAGAAAAGAAATGAGCTTATTGCTTATATCAATTTATTATATTAAACCATGTAAATGAGAAAATACATTAAAAAGGGTATGATCATTTTATGTCAGATATAAAAAGTTTAATAATCCATATTTATATTTTTAAATCTTTTTGTATTTATTTATTAGTATTATTTTTCCTATCAAGGAAAGTTACATAATATTATTTTGCATACAGATTTTATATAGAAAGTATCTTCATATGATTATATCAGCATTCTCCACAGAGCTACAACAAACTGTGTGTGTATGTGTGTGGAGGGTGGGCGGGAGAGAGAGAGAGGGAGAGATTGCTTAATTTTAAAGTAATGGCTCACAGGATTGTGGAAACTATAGGCAAGTCCAGTAATGGCAGGCAGACAGCAGGCTGTCTGAGACAGGAGCAGAATTCCTTCTGCTCTAGTAAACTTTAATTTTTGCTCTTTAAGGCCTTCAACTGATTGGATGAAGCTCACCCACACTGTGAAGGGTAATCTATTTTATTTAAAGCAAGATGATTATAAATGCTAATCATGTCAACAACATATATTCACAGCAACATTTAGACACCTACATTTTTCAATAAACTGTCAAAGAGACTGACCAAAGCAACTGAAAAAGTTTCAACAAAAATTTTTCTCCAAGTTTCACATATATCCTAACGGTCTGTAAAGCTAGTGAATGATGCCCCATGATCATATCAATGTACACAGCTATGATTTAATAAAAAAAAAAAAAATTCTCCCAGCTATTTCCATATCCCAGATGCACGAAATCCTCTCAAATGACATCTATTGAATTGTACATGATGACATAGTTGTACATCAGAGCAGGCCCAGGATTTTAAGGTGACATAGATTTATAGGCCCTGTTCCATTCATTTAATCTATAGAATGGATAATGCTATGCTGTGCTCAGTACTATTAAAAAAATTCCTGGGTCAATGTATTTTTTTCTGTAACTTTATCAACTACACCAAGAACAAGGACCTAATCGAAGCCATTAGGAATCAGGGCACTCTTCCATTTTATTCATATGCTATTGCAACCTGTCCTTTTGTAATTATTTTGACTTATTTTCCTAATACTTGGGAAATAACTGCAGTTACTTTGAGATGCATTGTATTGATCATTGTATTTAAGTGGAGACATCTTTATTTGTAAAATTTATATTCCAGATTGTAACTCTTCTTTCCTTTATTTAATAAATTTTCACATCTTCTCTATCTTATCTCTGAAATATTTCCAATTTTTTGGTCTTTCTCAATCTTCACAGTACCACCAAATTCAGTCTCTTAAGGCTCTGGTTTAAACTACTAGGATGTATTTGTCATCAAATTCCCTGACTTTAAATATTTTCTTCTATACTTTGTTCTCCACAATGAAAATTTTTTTCATAACATATACATGCATCCAATTACTCTTTCATGTAATAAAAATCTCTCAACACCTAATAATCATTGCATGAGAAAGTATAGATTTTTAGCAAGACTTAAACTTTCTTCCCAATTACCTCCTTTCCCATCTGATTTTGAAGATATACTCCCTAACTTAGCCTACTATTGAGTGGAGGCATAATTTACAAATAATTTTATCCTTTATATTGTATAATTGCTATGGTTTGGATATTTGACACTCCAAATCTCATGTCGAAATTTGATTCTCAGTGTAGAAGGTGGGGCTGCAAGGGTGGTATTTGGGTCATAGGGACAGATTTCTCATGAATGGCCGGGTGCCATTCTCTCCAGTAGCGAGTTCTCACCGTAGTGGCTCCCATGACATCTGCTTATGAACAGACTCTGGCACCATCACTCTCTTACCTCCTGTCTTTCCGTGTGATATCTGCACACTCCAGCTCCCCATCATTTTCTGCCATGAGTGGACGAAATCTGAAGCCCTTACCCAAAGCAGGTGCTGGCTCCATGCCTCTTAAATAGCTTGGAGAACAAGGAATGAAACAAACCTCTTTACTTTTTTCTTTTTTTTTTTAACAACTGAATCTAGTCTGTTTATTATTAAAGTCATTCGGGGAAGGAGAGGGTTACAAAAATATCCCGAAACCTGTACATGGTAAGAGTGGAAGGAGGACTACACGGGATTTGGGCCGTGCTGTTAACCCGCGCCTCCCTGAGTACGGGCATTTCCCCGAAGAAGGACATTTTCTAGTCGGGAGAGAAAAAGCGAACTTTGGGGTTAATTCTCTCAAAACTCCGAGGTAAGGGAGAGGCAGCAGTCCTTAATTTTCCAGGATCCAGCCCGAACTCTCACTTTAGCCCAAGGGGAAAAGAACGGTCCCGCCCACGCCCGGCCCGATCCGGAGGCGGGGCCTGCAGCGACCCGGGAGGATAGAGGCGGGGCCGGGTGGCAAAACCGCCCCTCCCCCCTCGCATGTAACACCGTGATCCGCCCGAGAAAGACGGCTGAGTTCTCCCACCGCCACGCAAGTCGCGGGGGAACGGGCAGTACGAATGCTGCCGCCCCTCCCCGCGGAAGGTGGGGAGCAGCAGTCGGCGTCTCTCCTGTGGGCTCCGAGGGGCCGGCCCGAGGAGGTGGGGCCTGCTTGGGGGAGCTGACTTCACACCCCTCCCCCTCCGGCCGACACCCCGCCAGCTCCAAGTGAGGCGGGTGGGGGAGGCAGCAGAACAGATAGGAGCCTGCAGCAGCGCGGGGCGGGGAGGGAAGCGAGCACGGGTGTCAGCAAGGCCCCCCACGCTCAAGGGCGCGCACGGGCCCCAAAAGGGGGGAGGCCGCATGTGGCACTCAGGAGGGCCTACTCTAGGCTTCTGTCCCCCACCACTCACCCCCCAACCCCCTCCAACCCGCTCCAGGCCTCGGACTCCGCACTGACCTGACAGGCCGCAACATGTTCGCTGTTGAAACAGGACGGAGTAGAGAACCAAAGACCAGGACCACCCCCACCCCGCGCTTTGCGCCCCACCCCCCCCAACTTCGCCGATGGGGCGGGTGCCACCGAACCCTGAGCTGCTGGCTTTTCAAACTCCGCCGCTCCTTGGTTCAGGGCCCCTGGATGAGACGAGCCCTCCGCTCCCCCGTCTCTTCAAAAATCCAAACAAACCTCTTTTCTTTCCAGATGCCCAGCTTCAGGTATTCATTAATAGCAACCCACAAAGAGACTAAAACCTTATGATTGCTGTACATATGTTTAGCAAACATCATCCATCAACAAACATGCTTATTTTTTTTTCCTGCTGAGAGCATTTAAAGTGTATTCTCTTAGCAATTCTCAAGTATATAGGGTTATTAACTATAGTCACCATGCTGTACAATACATCTCTCAAATTTATTAATTCTATTTATTTGAAACAGTACTTTTTGAGCCACATTTCCTTAATCCCTCATTCCTCAGTCCAGGCAAACACCACTCTGTTCTCTGCTTCCCTGAATTCCACTTTTTTTTAGATACCGAGCATAAGGGAGATCATTCAATATTTGTCAGTCTGTGCCTGGAGTAGATATCCAGTAGTGGGATTGATGGATCAAATGGTAGGTTTACTTGTAGTTCTTTGAGGAGTCTCCGTATGGTTTGTACTATTTTGCAGTCCCACCAACAGTGTATAAGCAGTCCTTTCTCTCTGCAGCCAGGTAAGAATCTATTGTTTTGGACTTTAAAGGTCATTCTAACAGGAGAAAAGTGATATCTCATTATGATTTTACTTTGCACTTTCTTGATGATTAGTGACTTTCAGCATTTTTTCATGTGATTTTTGGCCATTTGTCTATCTTATTTTGAAAAGTTGTTTATGTCTTTTATCCACTTTTTATTGAGGGTTATTTTTCTTGTTTGAGTTCTTTATAGATTCTGGATATTAGCCATAGAAGAATAATTAGGACTACAGGCAAAGACCCTTCTCCTAAAAATACATAGACATAAATATGGATATAGACATAGAAGTAGATGCAGATATAAACTGAATGAAAAAAAAGTCTCTTTATATCTTGGACCCCAGTAATTAAATTACCCCAGTAATTTTTACTTTAACCTTTGTGTGCCACAAATTCATCTAATTTAAAATGATTACTTCAATACATATGGATTTTGTGAGAATTATTAGTATATGATGTAAAGTATATGAACAATGGTCAATGTTATTATAATTAGTTTTAAAAAGTAATTGATTAATTAATTTAATTTCAATTGATTTAGAGAGTAAAAGTGTTTTTGTTACATGGATGAATTATATAATGCTGAAGTCGGGGCTTTAAGTAACTATCACCAGAATAATATGCACTAAAACAATAGGTAATTATTATTATTTTTTTCCCTTCAAATAATTAAGGGGTATGAATGCTTCTATACATGGATAGCATTTATTAATGGAATCTGAAGTTGGGACTATTACTGTTCCTATCACTCAAATAGTGTTGATTGTACCTGATACATAAGATTTTACCCCTCCTTCCCTCTCCTACCCCCTTTTTGAGTTCCAAGGACTTTTACTTCTCTCCATGCCTGTGTGTGTCCGGCGATCATTTCCAAATTATTGGAGAGCACACCTGATGTTTGTCTTTCCCTTCCTAGGACACTTCACGTAGGAAAATGGTTTCCATTTCCATACAAAGTGCTGCAAAGGACATTAATTTATTTCTTCTTCTGGATGAGCAGCATGCGTGGTGGATATATACACACACACATGGGTCGTTACAAGGCTTTGAGATATACAAAAATCAAGAAATGTAAAATCCACACAAAAACAAATGAAGCCCTGTCAGCAGCACAAATAAGTCGAGGAGGTTGAAACTTGCACGGTTTGAAAGGGCACTGCCAACTGTGTTTCTTGGAAGTGAAATGATGGATCATAACAATCTCTCTCAAAATTTTTGTAGTAGCCTATCTATCTATTATCTGTCTATCCATCCATCCGTCTATCTATCTATCCCCATAATATATATACCATATTTGTTAATCCACTCATGAAATGATGCACACTTAGGTTCATTCCACATCTTAGGTAGTATGACTTGCACTGCAATAAATACGCAAGTGGAGGGTTCTTACTGATAAAATAACTTTATGTGTGTGTGTGCGCGCGCGTGTGTAGATACACAGGAGTGAGATTGCTGGGTCAAATGGTAAGTCTACATTTATTTCTTTGAGAAATTGCTATACTGTTTTTCATAGAGGCTGTACAAATTTATAGTCCCACTTACAATGTATAAGAACTCCCTTCTCTCTGCTATCACACCAGCATCCACCATTTTTTGCCTTATTACTAATGGTCGTCCTGTCAGGGACAAGGTGGTAGTTGATTAGGAGTTTACTTGCATTTCCTTGATTATTGGAGATGTTGAATATTTTTTCGCATATTTTTTGCCATTTGTCTATATTAAAAAAAAGCATGTTTATGAATCATGTGCACTTTTTAATGTAGTTATATGATTTTATACAATTTTAATTATTTGTGACAACTACCTTAGTTTTAACCATTTAACCTAGTTGACAATTGCCCACTTAGTACATGAAAACATGAGACTGCTTTGATATAACAATGAACACTTTATTTTTATTAGATTAATAAAATAGTAAAAAATTAGTAACATAATAGATGCATTATTGATCCCACCTGGTTTAAAAAAAAAAACACTGAATTTATCACACTTCATTTTGTGTTAAAATGATAAAACACTTGTGATTATTAATTAAAAAAAAACCCTTCATTTCAAAATACAGCTTCACTCTCTATAAGCTATTTTAGTTTGGACATTTAATTATTCCTAACTATAGATAGGTTAGACCTCATCTAACAATATTTATATCAACTCTTATATTCAGGATTAGCTTTCAGATTACATAAAATTTTTTAGGAGCTCATAAAGCTGTGTTCTGCACATACTAAGCACTCAGGGAATATGGGGGTTCCCTCATCACTCGATTCACTGAAGCTCTTGACTCAGCTTCCTTGATGATGTGTATTTCTTCTCATTTTTATCCACTATTAAAATTCACATTATTCAAATACCATGTTTTCATTTAGCTTCATAGAAGAAAATATTCTAGCAAATATCTTCTCTGATAAGATGGGTTTATTCAATTAATGTATTGTCTATTATCCTTTTATGTTCATGCATGGGAGTTCTCTCTAGCATGAATTATCTGTAATACCATGTTATGTCTAAATTCTAAATTGTGAGAAAACAATATTTAATTTTTTATGTCCAAGATATTGTTCTTAATATATTTACCTGTTTAATTATGCTTCCCCAATTTTTTAAAAAGTACGTTTTTTTTTTTTTTTTTTAGCCACTTGTGTTTCTTTGGTTTTTCGTTTTGTTTGGATGTTACTTAAATTGTCAATTATTATGGGTACATATTAAAACTCTGGTTCACCATTATAACTGTATATAGTACAGTGTAGAGGGGATTTTAAACTTTTTTAAATACATCAAAGAATTAGCATAAAAGCAACAAACATACCTTGCCCCCACATGAAATGAAAATGGCAATCCTAGAAGGCAAACACAGATTCCAAAGCTGATTATAAGCCTGAGGCTCTTCACTGAACTTCGGTTGTATTAGGCTTCTGTTAAATGATTATATTGGAAAGGGGATAAAATCTCGAGATGCTCACGCCCTAGAAACTAATAAGACAATACTGCAAAACCCTAGAAATCCTGAGAATACACATTCAATGTAAGGGTAAATTAATCTAGTTGCATGGAAGAAGATAAGAAATAAACCTATCTCTCTCTCCTTGGGACTGAGTAGAGAAAAATATGCATACATTTTCTGTAAAATTGTGTTAAAATTAAAACCCTCATCTATTAAAGAAGTAAATTCATAAAATATGTGAAGTTCAAAACAATACAAAGGTCTGCTTCATTTCAAGTCACTGCTGAAATAAAACATACAAAAAAGGAATACAGATTGAAACTGGAAAAAGTAAACCTACCCACTTTGCAGAAAACATAATTATTAACTAGGAAATTCCTAAGGAATCTACAAATAAGAATTAGAATTGATAACTAAATGTAGCAAGATGGTGGTCTTCCTGAAATCTCATCAGTATAAATTCTATTTCTGTAAACTAACAGCAAATAATATGGAAAATTCTTCAGTGGTAGTACTAAAGTTTGCTGACCTGCGTTTTTTTTTAATTATTATTATTTTTTTTCTATGGGGGAGTATTCATTTAGTGAAATAGAAAAAAATGTACATTTCTTCTTGTTATTTGTCATAACCTTAATGAGTCCCAGGAAACTACATTATTTGAAAATTATCACATAAATTTAAGCCTATTTTATGTCTGATTTGAAACAACACTTGGTGCATGATCATTGGGATGTATTTGGATCTGACTTTCTCATAAATCACTGATATGATTGAAACTTTTCTTTGGATATGCATTAGCTTATTGTTTTTGCCATCAGATTTTGCCTCATTTGTTTGCTTTGTATTAATGATTTAAAAAGTATAGATCGACTTAACACTTTTATCATCGATATCAATGAGAAACAGGAAAGACTATTTAATGTAAATTCAGATCATGTCTGACATAATGATTTTCTTTGTTTATAAAAAAAGTAAACAAAAACTTTGATTACTCTATGTAACCTAAAATTCATAATAAAATCCTCAAGTAAGTTCATATTTATGTTTTTCTCTTTTAAAACTGTACAATATTTATAAATAATTCATCAACCTCTTTCCCACCCCAAATAAATGAGATGGGAGTATGTGGGTGGCAGAAAAATTGAACTGGAAAGTAAACAACTCAATCTACATATGTATATAAATATAGGTACTTTCCATTATTTTATTAATGTGCATATATTTAATAAGAGTAGTGTCTGTTCATTGCCAGAAATGAAACTTTTATTAATCCCTAAGCTGTAAATACTCAGTGTTAAATACAAGTACCTCATTTTACAAGATATTACAGGAATGTAAAATTGCCATGAAGGCTGAAAGCATGCAAAGTGATCTTGATAATGAGAAAGAAAAATTACGATTATTTTATTATCTGCAAACATTTTCATCACAACATTAAATTTTCTTATTTTTACTTTTATATGCAGAGAGAAAGTAAAACACGATAATCTAATATTCATTCTATACACTGTTATTTAAATCATTAGCAAATTGAGAACTAATTGTTGTATTTCTTTGTAAAAACCTGCTCAAGAATCATTTCAACAATGTTAGCCTTCCTATTTCATAAGGTATGGAATGAGCACCTTGCCTATGCCTTCATACTCTTCCTAAGTTTGAATCATTTTATTTTTGTGTTTCAGGGTTGTGTAATATTTCCAAGAGTGGTTTTAATGTGAAGGTTTTTTGTTTATTTTTTCCTGTAGTCACTTCTGAGACATCATCATCTCTTTTTACCATAAATTCTTTGGTAATTATGGCAATGATTCCTTCATAATATTTTCTACCTTCATATGTATAACCCCTTGGACAGCAGCATGTTAACATTCTAGGAACAAATGGTCATATATTTCTTCTATAACTCCATTTATATTTGATTTAAATTTGACTACTAGGGTTATTATTTTTTGCTTTGTGCACTTTCCCTCTTATTAACCATTTTCTTCTCTCAACTATTTACTCAACATCACCTGTGTTTATGACTGAGAGCAAGGAAATAACACAACTATGTGCATTACTCTTTGTGCATAAACTGAATTACAGACGTGCAGACTTTGAGAAAAGTGACATATTTGCTCATTATGATGTACACCTGGTTTTACATAATGAATTTTCGACTGAAAAGATGGCTGCAATGTTTGTACTTCATGAAACTGCTCAAATAATATACTGTGGAAGCTGAAATTTGAATTGTATTAGGATATTGATGCTATGTAACTTAACCACTAAATCTTAGAAATTGATGTGTACTGGGACCAAAGTGAGGCCTTCCGCATTGAATTGCTGGCTCCTTGTTCTGTATTAGTGCTTTGCCTAAGTACACTTTTGATATTTCTTATTTTCTCTTGATAGATTCTCAAAAGCATACATTTTTCCAAATTTCGCCCTAGAAAGGCATGCTTATTTGCATTTTTTCCAATTATGTCTGTGGAAGTTTGCCAAATTCCCTTAGAACATCCATTTGTTGGGCAAGTGATGTCTAATTCAATTCACATATAAAAAAATCAGTCAGACTTTGTGATAAAACCCATTCCATGAAATATTTGTTTAGTCAAAAAAAAAGTTATGTGTAATTTTTTGTTACAACCAACATATTTCTATATTTCGGTAGTACAAAATTATTGACTCCAGCTGATATAAACATTTTTATTTCTTTACTTTTAGATATATTTAACATTAATATTTATTTTACATTTTAAAATATTGTATTAGAATTAATTTCATTGCTATATAACACTGTGGAACTTAACTCATGCTCTGAGTCTCCCCTTCTGAAGGTGCCAGTAATATCTTTTCCGAGATTAAAATTATTTATTTCTTTGTATAGTGGAAGCTTTTCCAACATTTATTCTTCCCCAATAAAAGAGTAATGGAAAAAAATTTCCTCCTCCAGGAATATATACAACTTTAAAAGGATGATTTGAAAATCACAAAACGCTGTAAAACAACAAGTAGCTTCCATTTGAAGGGTACAAATATATAAGGTGCTGCTTTGAGTTCTTCGTGATGACCTACTGAATCCCCACAAGAGCTTTCTGAAGTAGAATTACCAGTATTATCCTTGTTCTATAGCATGTGAGATAATTGTGGCACAGAATCATTAAGTGACCTGACCAAGGTCCATATATAACTGTGAGTGTTGATTGCAATATAGGCTACCTGACCCAGTCTGTATGATATGCCTTATTATTAATTATGCATTCTGACAATTTCATGTTACAACTTATTCATCAAAAAACCACTACCATAGAAACACAGCAGAAATTATAGTTAGCCTGGATATATATTTATAGAGATTACAGTAAAATTATAAAAAATAGAATGATGTCACCTTGCTAATTTAAAAGGAAGTTTTAAACATTGCCCTCTTTTTGGATCCTTCTAGATATTCTTCTTTTCTCCTAATATTGATGTCTAAATTGCATAAGGTGCTTAGTATCCATAAACTAAAATGAATCAATATTGCCACTTGAAATTAGGAAATTATAAGATCTATTTGATTTTAAGTAAGTGTTAATCACATGTATACACAAGTGTGTAGATCTGCCAAATATTTTCACTATATCATAGTATTGTTCAATTAAATTTTATGTTAAATTATTCTCTTCTACTGTTTAAATATTCTGAACAGTTTGTTGTAAATCTTCTGAACTATTTTGAAAGGAAGTAACCGTATAGTGATTTCAATAGCATCTGAACATATTTATATATTTAAAACATCCGGATACCAACTATTTTCCCAGTCGTTGAAGCAAGGGAGTGTTGTGTGGACTAAAATTAACTAGAAAAAAATGAACTTAATTCATCACTGATAGACAGAGTTTGTTAAAATACAGGAAGTGTGATTGAGGAAAATACTATAAATCAGGAGAGCACAATGATGAGAGCACGTTTAGAATGTTGATGAAATTGAAATGTGTCTTGGGATATATAGTGAATATTCATTCACCCAAGAAAAACTCGTCTCATCTCCATCTAATAATTCAGCATTCTAATTACAAGGCTAGACTTGAATTGCTGTATTTACCAAGGATATGAATTTTAATTTTTCCTAATCTTATCATAATTTGATTCAAAGCACTTTTGAATACTTGAGCACTTTTTACATTTACACAAATGAAAGCATAGGATTTGGAATCTGACTTTAAGCTTTTTAACAAGTCCAGTCTCTTTGCATTACTGTTAAATACTTATATATTAATAAAATAAAAATCCCTTCTTGAAATATCATAAGAAAAAGAGTTGAAACATTTGTATTGTTCCCTAATAAATGTATTTATTTCCTCATAATCCTTGCATAACTGTATAATTTTGTGAACTACTAGATTTAGCTAACTTTATGAACAGAAAACAAGCACTTTTAAGTAAGATTATACTTAAAGTAAATTAAATAATATTAATGTACCCTCTTATTAACCTAAAAATTAACAAAAATCAAATAGACTTGATAAAGAAGAGGAGAAAAAGAATCTGTAACATTCTGACATGCTGTAAAAAAAATAGCTTCCATTTAAAGGGTACAAATATATATAAGGTACTGTTTTGAGTTCGTCAACAATATATTGTATTCTGTAACAACAGAATTATTCCATCTCAATTTTTGTCATTAGAACTCATATTTAGAGATAAATATTAAATAATATAAAAATAACTATCTATTTTTGACCATAGTATAACTATATGAACTTGAATTTCAGCCATCTATCCACCCAAACTAAGATATTTTTATGTCAGTATTTCCATAATATGAAAAAAAGTCCTTAAATATACTCTCATAAAAGGGCTGTTTAAGTGAGACTTTATCACATTACAAAGAAATAAATAAACAATGCCTTACTCTATGTCCTTCTTAATCCAAAATCATTGATTTGATCCTCAGTCATTAAACTATACCTAATCTTGGGCAAATAAGTAATTGATATTTAAGTGAGATTATTTTTTATTTTGATGATAGTATAGAAACTCAATAAGACTTCATTAATATTTTAACAAGTGTGTAGTATTCTATTGAAGAAGGAACACTTGAACAAAAACTGAGTCAAATCTCTGTTTTATAATGTATCACTTACTGATTCATAATGCGGACATTTCCCAGACATTTAGCTCCTTTATCAAAAATATTATTTAAATACTATTTTTACAAGTTGTTTTGATGTTTTAATAAAATGGTGCTTAAAAAACCAAGCTCTTTCATTTATCTTTTTTATTGTTCTTTAATCACTATTTTATTTCTACTCTAATATTTATTATTTCTTGTTTTCTACTAAATGAAGATTTAAACTCTTCTTGTTTTTCTAGTTTCTCGAACTAGATTGTTCCTTGAGTCTAGATTGTTTATTTGAGACACCTTTACTTTTTTTATGTAGACTTTTATAGATAGAAACGGGTCTCTAAATAACTTTGGATGTATCCCCTAGATTTTGTATTTTCAATTACATCAAGAAATTTTATATTTCAAATTTCTTCATTAGATCATTTGGTTGGTCATGAGATCTGGTTTACTTTCCATGTACTTTTTCCATTTCCAAAGCTCCTTCTGTTGGTTTCTAGTTTCATTTCCTTTTGGTCAGAAAAAAAATACTTGGTATAATTTAAGTTTTTAATATTTATTAAGATATGTTGTAGCCTAACATATAGTTTAGGCTGAACATTTCATGGGTTGTTGAGAAGAATGTGTATGTTTCAGTTGTTAGATGGATTGTTTTGTAAGTATATGTCAGATCCATTTGGTTTAGAATGGCTTTAACTCCTATGTTTCCTGGCTGATTTTCTACATGGATGATGTCAGTACTGTTGAAATTGTGGTGTTGAAGTCTACTAGTATTATTGTCTGGCAACTGATCTTTCCCCATAAGTCTGTTAATACTTTCTTTACATATTACTGCTCCAATGTTGGGTTCATATATATACAGAAGGTGCTAAAAAATGCATACATGCATACATATTTTAAGAAAGGAAGAAACTGTATTAAAATTCTAATAATATATACTGATAACAAAAGATTAATGCAAGTCATACTAAGCACCTCTTATATTTGCAGAAGTCAAATGTGACAGTTTTTTCTTTCCTTAAAATGTGTATACATTTTTGGTGCAGCCTCTGTATTTATAGTTGATTATTGACCACTTATTATTATAAACTGATTTTATTTGTAATTTTAAAAATCACTTTTGAGTAAAAGCCTGCTTTATCTTTGTAAGTCTAGCTACTTCTGTTCTTTTTTCAGTGCCCATTTCTGTAAAATATTTTTTCCCATTCCTTTACACTCATTCTATGCATGTCTTTATACATGAAGTGACTTTCTTGTAGGCAGCATATGTGTCTTTTTTTATATTTATGCAGCAACAATACATAATTATCTGTTATGTATGCCATACATAAATGTTTATGCATGTATTTTTTAATTGGAGAATTTAGTCCATTTTCATTCAATATTATGATTGTTAGGCAAGGACTTGCTGCTGCCATTCTGTTGCATGTTTTCTATTTGTTTTGTAACTTCTTTCTTCATTTATTTCCTCTTTATTATCTTCCTTGTGATTATGTAATTTTCTTTGGTACTATGCTTTAATTCCTATTATTTTTAGTGCATCTCTTTTGGTTTTCCAATTTTTTTATTGTTATGTAATAGTACATAGTACTAGTTTGGCATCAGAATTTAAATTTAAGAATTCGCATAATTTTTACAAATCATATCAGTGTACTTGAGATATTCATCACCGTAAATATTTGCCTTTTCTATCAAGTAGAGAAATTTTAATTATTTTCTACCTATTTTAAAATGTACAAATAGTTATTGTGAACTATGCTCAACCTACTGATGTGTGAAAAATATATGCTTCTTCTATGAAGGCATATATATATATATATTTTTTTATTTCAACTTCCTTGTTCATTCTTTGTTTGAAGTACTCTTTTTTGTCTTCCTCTGGTGATGTTCTTGATGTTAGTAGAGACGGGATCTTACTCTGGCTCACTGCTGTTCATACAGGTCTCGAAACTCTGAGCTCAGGCAATCCACCCGCCTGGGCCTCCAACAGCGCTGGGACTACAGGTGTGAACCACCACGCCCGGCCTGAAGTCACATATTTTTATTCATTGTTCAGTTTCTCTTTACCCTGTCTTTTCCTTTTCCTTGGCTTTATGTTTGCTTAGAGGGTTAAAATCATCTTCTTGCTTTAACATCCTCTAAGATCTGGAATAGGACAAGCATGTGGACTTTAACCACTTTTATTTGACAGAGTTCTAGACATTCTAGCTATAGCAGTCAGACAAAAGAAAAGAAGGACATGCATTTGGAAATGAGAATACAAATTGTTCTTGATTGTAGACAACATGATCATATATACAGAAAAGTCTGAAGACTCCATCAAAAATAAACTGTGAGAACTAATAAATAAATATAATAAAACTGTAGGAAACAAAAGTCAACATAAAAAATCAGTACCTTTGTATATAACAATTGCAAACTATTTAAAACAAAGAAGTCAAGAAAGAAATTCCATTTATAATAGTTAATAAACACCTAGGAATAAATATCTGGGGGTGAAAGATCTCTCCAATGCAACTAGAAAGCATTGATAAAAGAAATTGAAGAGAACACAAATATATGGAAAGGTGTGTTCGTGGATTAGAATAATTAATATTTCTAGGACATCTATGTTAGTTTTCTAAACAACGTAAGATCTAATGCAATCCCTATCAAAATACCAATAGCATTCTTCACAGAAATAGAAAAAAATTATATGTAAAGATAAAAAATCCCAGATAGCCAAATCTATCTTGAGGAAAAGAAAGAAGCTGGAGATATCACACTCTATGACTTCAAAGTATAGTATAAATGTATAATCACCCTAATACTTTGGTACTGGCATAAAAATAAATAACATGCATAAATTAAACAGAATAGAGAATTTAGAAATAAATCCATGCATTTATACCCATCTGATTTTTGATAAAGGTGCCAAAAAAGCGTATTGGGGAAAGAACATTCTCTTCAATAAATGGGGCAGGGAAAACTAGATATTATAGGAAAAAATTTTAAAAACACCTGGACCCATGTCTCTTCACCACATACTAAAAATATGGTGTCTCTTCACCACATACTAAAAATGATTCTTAATGAAATAAAGACATAAATATAAGACCTGAAACTGCAAAACTACTGAAGATAACATAGGGGAAACACATCAGGTCACTGGGTTAGGCAAGAATTTTTTAATGAGAAGTAAAAAAATAAAAAGAAGAAGACAAAAGTAATAATGCAATAATGGCAAAAATAGACAAATGAGATTACATCAAAATCAAAACCTTTCTGTACATCACAGAAAACAATTGGTATAATAAAAATACCACCTGAAAAATGAGAGAAAGTATTAGCAAAATAAGCATCAAATAAAGGATTAATATGCAGAATGGTCAAAAAGAACAATAGTCAAAAAGAACAAAATACTTTTTAGAAAATGGGCAATAGACACAAGGTAGATAGATTTTGAAAGGAGACGTACAAAGAGCAAATAGTTATTAAAACATGCTCAACTAGACTAATCATCAGGTAAATACAAATCAAAACCCCAATGAAATATCAATTCAGCCTCGTCTGGCCATTTTCAAAACCACAAAAAGTAACCATTGCTGATTGGGATGTAGAAAAAGGGAGGGAAACTCTTACATATTGTTGATGGATTTTAAATTAGTACAACCATTATAGAAAATAGCAGGATATTTCCTCAAAAAATTAAAAAGTATCATATGACTAGTAACTCAAGTAAGGCAATGATCAGTACATTGAAGAGAGGTCTGCACTTCCATGTTTATTGAAGCACTACTCACAATAGCCAACGTGAAGAATCAGTCTAAATTCCCATTTACAGATAAATGGATAAAGAAAATGCTTTTATAAAAACACATACACAATACATTTGGCCATAAAACTGAATGAAATGCTAAGGAGAATATAATAGTTAAATAAGCTGTGCCTGGAAAGACAGACACCACATAATCTTGCCCACATATGGAATCAAAGAAGTCGATTCATGGAAGTAGATAGTAAAACAGTGATTACCAGAGGCTGGGCAGAATAAGACGAAGGAGGTTCCAGGAGAGGTTGGTAAATGTGTACAAAGTTACAGTTAAACAGGAAAAAATATAAATTCTTGACTTCTATTACATAGTAGGGTTATTATAACTAATAACAAAGTAGTATATATTTCCAGATCGCAAGGAGAGATGATTTTGAATGTTATAAGCAACAAAGGGTAAATGTTTAAAGTTATGGATATGGTAATTATCCTGATCTAATCATTATACAAATATATACATACACTGAAGTATCACAGAGTGCCACATGAATATGTATATTGTTTCAATTATAAATTTTAATAATTTATGTTAAAATTTTATTATATGTCCTGGGCAGAAATGTTACTTGACAATGAAGATGATCAAAATAAAGGATTTGATGTGAAAATAGTCACGTTAGTGTTACAGATGTTTTTAACTCAGGGAAGCATTTTTCATTTGTGATTTAGTTGTCTAAACTATACAATATATATTCCTTGAGATTGAATCTTAAATCTTTTACTTAACCTTATGTATCTTTCTATTAGCTCATGGATTGATTTAAAGTGGTTGCTCAATAACTTATGAAAGGGTGAAGACGTTCTTAATTAGCAATTAATAATCATTTTAACATTACCATTTCTAGAAATTTATTTCTTTCAAGTATGCTTAAAATTTTGCATAAAATAGATACTTTCTATCTCTGACTTGAAACAAGTACTACTCACGACAGGTATAAGTGCCGCACCCTCGGCACCAAGCCGCAGCGAGGTGGCGCTGTCCGCATTGTAAAACGACGGAAAGGAGGTCTGTGCTCCCCGGAGCGAAGCCCCCAGCACCCCCAGTGTGCGCAGCGACAGAGATGTTGCCCAGCATGCTGTTTTTTGTCGCATTAACCTAAGGGTATGGCTTTCTGTTACAGTGTACGTGTATGTTAAGCTGAATGTCTGTTTGTCCTGATAAGTAAGCAATACGGTTTTAAAGAATGAACACAATGATAGTTGATCCAGAAACAGCACTAGAAGTATGACTGTGCCAGACTCAGTGGCTCCAAGTAAGCCTGCACAAAAGCAAGTCCCCACCATAAACGCCAGTGGGCTAAGACAATGCAGGCACAGCAAACAATATGTTCCAACATGACATGCACCATCACCACCCACAGTAAAACTTTCCTTAAAAAACATCTTACTTCACTACATTTCTAATCAATCAAATCACAATAGAATAAGCACATATGATTAATAATAAGCACATAATAAAAGTATATATAACCAACATTAACTTAAAATTTATATATCTAATAAGAGCCTTAAAACGAATTATGCCTTTACTATTACTTAAACACAAATGTAAAGAATTACACTATACTAACATTCCACAGATAAGAGGAAGCAAGAGGAAGCAAGTAGTTTTCACTGATAACCACTAACCTTTGTTCTCCTTAAGGGCAGGATATTGAAAAATAGTAATGGATAACTACCCACGTTTGCAAACTTAAAATATAACTTGTAAAAGTCAGCAAGTTGTAAAAATACTTTGTGTAACCTGTAATGCTTTGTGTAAAATGTATAAATACCAACTTCTGAACTCAGTAAAACGCAGCTGCATACTTCACCAAGTGCTGTGTGCCAGACTGTCATTCCTGCGTCGACCTTTCATGCAACCTGACTCCGTTTCCCTGCTTTCCCTCGGACTGAAGCCCACCGACAGGGTGGTCCGCGGCATATAAGGAGGAAGATTACTTTTTTTTTTTTGTAGAGACAGAGTCTCACTGTACCGCCCTGGGGTAGAGTGCCGTGGTGTCACACGGCTCACAGCAACCTCTAACTCTTGGGCTTACGCGATTCTCTTGCCTCAGCCTCCAGAGCAGCTGGGACTACAGGCGCCCGCCACAACGCCTGGCTATTTTTTGGTTGCAGTTTGGCTGGGGCTGGGTTTGAACCCTCCACCCTCGGCATATGGGGCTGGTGCCCTACTCACTGAGCCACAGGCGCCGCCGGGAAGATTACTTTTTTATTGATGCTGCCGCACTCTACTAGTGTACCATTCCAGATGGCTATAGGCAGCCCATTTAGATTGAACATACATTTTCATTATCAATAATTTAACAAAATACCATGTTTGAATTCAATCATAAGTTCAAATAATATTCTAGAAAATTTTTCTTTACAAGAAGTCAGTTCTCATAAAAATTGTTATAATTGTTATGACATTATCATCCCAAATTTCCTTTTGGATAAACTACCTGTCCAGTCAGAGCCTGGTTTACATTGGACCATCATAACATGTTTATACAAGTAAGATAATTATATCCTGAGCTCAAATGCAGGCTGATTACATTTTCATTCATAACCCATCTCTGCGGCTGTGTTCATTATTCTAAAGTAAAAGGGCTTTAGAAGAAGAAAACCTTTGTTTACTTACATAAAATTAAATCTGAGTTTTGCTGTCTAACCTCCATTAACCTATCTTCTACCTTACCCAATCCTGGTGTGTGTAATCATTTTAATCTCATTGATATCACTTTATACAAAGAAAAATAGGTAAATAAAAGAGTTTTAAGGCTTTGCAATGTCTCGTGATAATATCAGTTTTCAGATGCTATATTAATCCTTTCTTTCAAGGGAATATAGTTTTCATTACTTGATGTAGCAAGACATAAACAAGAGGAAATTTTGCACCTTTACTTCCCATCTCTTCTATTTCCACAAGATCTCATCTCATCAAAGTGATTTTGTAACAATGCCTGTTACCAGGATTTATTTTTTAGTAACAGTGAAGTTCTCAAGGAAATCCTATGTAATATTTAAAATGGGATACTTTCTAAGAAATAGAGTCACCCAAATACCTAATCTGTCACACATTATTGATACAAAATGTTAATTTACATATGCCGCATGTATTTGGGCTATTAAATTAGTCAGCTGCTACTTTGGTTTTTCAATATATATTAAGGTCAGCACTTTCAGCTGACCTTACTGACCTAATTTTCATGTTGAATAATTACTATTTGACTATGCAAATTGTCCTTTCAATTAAAATGGCTTACTCACTATAGCTCCAGTTTCATGACATATATTATGCCACTTTTTTTTTTAGAACATTAAACTTTATTAAGGATCAGCCTTGTTACTACTCTGGAGTTTTATAGATTTATAATAAATAATACAATTGATAAATTGGGATACAAAACAGATACCTGCATATAGCAGCTTTGCCTAAATAATTTTATGATAATTAATGTAAAAGTATACTATCTAATAATCAAGTGGTTTAGAAAAGAGGCATCTGTCATCCATATTCTTATCCTCATCTAAATTATGACACTTGTAATTTCTAAATGTTTGTTACTTATTTTTATAGAAATGTGTTATTTATTTAATCGGAATAGTAATTTATCTTACTATTGTTAGAATTAGTGTAGTTTCTAAAATGTTATCAACCCAGTCTCTGTAAACTTTATTGTGTAAGAACCCCTTGTGTTGATATTAAATATAATGTATTTGAAACTCACGTCTACCAAAACATATATCCAGTCTGAAAGAATATTATTTACAATAGGAAAGATATATGTAGATAATTACTGTGGCTTCATGTGAGTGTTCAAGCGTCCTGAAATTATCTCCCAAGTACAATACCAGAATTTCTGAATAATTTTTTAACTTTCTTTCCCTCCAAAATATTAAACCACATAGCATCAAATGAAGTCCCTCTGGACACTGTAATTCTACCGTCTGGCTGCCTCTGTCCTGTACTTTTTTTTTTTTAATTACTCTTGTTTTTTTCTTTTTTTTCCATGCACACTTCTCCACACAGTCCTACTCTTGCTCCTATTTCAACTCCCCCTTGCTGGAGTCCTGAATACCTTTGCAGTCTCACTGACAGGGCTCTTTTATTCACTCTGTTGGCTACTTACAGAGTAATCCTTCAGGACTGTCTTCTTTTTTTTTGTTGTTGTTGTTGCAGTTTGGCCGGGGCTGGGTTTGAACCCACCACCCTCGGCATATGGGGCCGGCGCCCTACTCAGTGAGCCACAGGCGCCGCCCCAGGACCATCTTCTTATTAGAAAGCTGAGAGTAGCAAATATTCTTTCATTTTTCTCACTTTTTTCTTTTTTTTTAGAGTTTATACTTGTTCAAATATATTAAAGGAGGAAAACCCAATATAATTCAAATAATTGAAAATACACATAAGAATATTGGTAAGTGGTAATTAGTGAAAGATGATCCTGGAAGATTAGTAAGAATAAAATGTGCACTCTGATGTAAAATTAGTTTTAGGTAGGAGTTAATATGTGGTATCGACTTTCACTTAGAAAGAGAAGGTCACATATAATATTTTTTATCTTCTTAAGGAGCTAGAAAGACAGATGTTCTCTTAGGAGTGAATACTGATAGACTTTTCTTGACTAGCAAAAAATAAAATGGATCATTGGAGTGTATTTAGTGTCAGATACACACAGATAAGGCAGGAAAATTAAGTTTGCAACTCATCCTAGAAAAGGTGCTATATACATCATTGCTGATTATTGCTGATTATCACTATGGTCATCTTGGAGTGATTTGAATGAACCAATGCCAGCACCTAGTCCACTCTTCAGAGCTGTCATCATACGTGGTCTGAAAATTAAGTTGACAAACACATCCTAGAAAAAGTGCTACATAACTCATTGCAGACTATCGCTATGGTCACAAAATCGACAAAGGGAATACTTTGAAGGTGACCATAGTAATATTCGGCCATGACATACGTAAAATATTTTCTCAGATGAGTTTCAAAGTTAATTGTTCTACATCGTCGATTAATAAAATTATTGTCAAGATGCAATGAATACTCCTTCCATGTTTCATTGGCCAGTTTTTCCTGAACAAAGAGATTATGTCCTCCCTACAGGAAATGTAGCAGTCAAAACAGCTGATTATCTGATACACACCAAAAAGTAAGAGAAAGTTGAGGAAAGGGAAGAAGAGTAGCCTATACATTTTAGGAGGAATGGTTACAAAAAGAAAAATAAAAACAAAAAACTAAAATTAAACCAGAATGTTGTCAAAGGCTCAATTCACCTAAAAGTGTATTGTGAAAAACAAAAATGGGGGAGAAATTTTAGGATTTCAATTGACGTGTTTGATAGGTTATGAGAGCTGGTTGTGACATAACTATCTGATGGAGAGAGGGGAGGGGTCATTGAAGTCAAGGAGACTGAGGAGTTGCATACCAGGGAGAGACCACACTGTGCCAGCCCAGAATGAGGGGGATTTCAATGCCTTTGCCCAAGTGAGGCTGGGAGAAATACTTGTATGCTCCAGATAGCTGTGGACAATATTCCATTCAGAAAACTGAAGAATTTGGTCTGTATATGCAAACTCCCTATGTAAATGTGTCCATACCTCATTTGATTTCTTGTTATTTATTTGAATGCTCTCTTCACTGTGATAGCTGTGCTCTACACATAAGCTGATTTTCCCTCTCCCTTGACTTGTAGATTGTGAAGAAGTCAAATTTCCTGTATACATTAATCAGGGATCAGTTTCCAATAATTAATTCCTGTGTAGATAGTTTAAGCAAAAAGTTATTAATTGGATGACGGTATCATAATAAAGATGGAGATGCAGATTCAAGAGTGAGCTCACAGAAAGCAGACCACCAAAGATAGAAATATCACTGCTGTGCCTGAAATAATAGCAAATCCTGAGCTCGTTCAGAAAAATGAGAGCACTGCTGTTGTGTTCATTACTGGACAGATTCTGCCTCACCTTTCCCTTCTCACCTCGCTGTACTTTATTGCAGAATGCCTACTTACATTTCAGAGACACAGGATTGCGGGAACGGTAATATTACGCATTTCAGACTGTTCAGAGGAGAAAAGATTTCGGGAGGAGGATGAGGTTGACATTGTACTACTCTATGATATAATTTAAATTTCAATAACCTTCACCCTCAATTGCTATTTAAATTCTCTAACACTCTAAAGAATTCCCAGCGAGCATTTCTATAATGAATCCATCTGGCACTGCTATTTTGACTTAGATAGTCCAAGTCCTCTCTGAAATTACTGTTTCTTTCCAACCTGGTGGTGGGAAGGCTTTGCAGTAAATAAGTCTTAAATATATTTACTTGAATTTTTTGGCTCCCTGAACAGAGTATGTCACAGACATCTCTCCCACAGAGAAATAGTTTTCTTCCAGGGATGGAAGTTGATAACAGTACTATGCTGTGTTGTGTCTCACTACTCCACTTCCTTGTCTAAGGCAGCCCCACTGACTGCAAGTTCATTACACTTGGCTACTTCTGGCCTTAGAGTAACTGCTCCAGTGCTTACATCAGAGGGTGTGTGTGTGTTTGCGCATGTGTGGGCATATACACACTCATGTATATATACATATTTTATATACTTATATTTATACATAAGTAATCAAGGTACATATGTACATAAGCTCATATAGAACGTGTTTACTTATATATGTATAAACTTCATCCATATAATTCATAATATTATAAAGAACACTGGAACATTGAGGATATAAAAATAAAATATGTAAATTTTATATATTTACATACTTCATTAAAAAACATACATTGAATACAACTTTAGGAACATAAGAATCCATAAAAGGTTGCATTTAGCATTCCAGCCTGTCTTTATTTATGTATAAAATTTATATATGTATAAATTACCTTATAAACTGTATACACATGTGTATATATATATATTTGCACCCCATATATATGTGTGTGTGTGCATGTACGTGTGTATACACACACACAGAGAGAAAGAGTGAGAGAGAGAACATGTTCTGCAAAACCTGCCTTGCCAGTGTGCCAGATATTCATAGAAAAGTGATTTTTATGTGAAATCAAACTAAAAACCCACAGACACATGATGTGTAGCTTCCTTTGTCCTGAGTACTCCATTTCTTTGCTCTTTTCATATGAACACTATTAACTTCTTACATTGGGCTTTCAATATCTCTATATTGATATTCCCTATTTTTTCCTTTTCATTCTGGTTTCAATCAGAAATATCATGTGGTCATCAGACTAGACAAAGGAAAGGCATTGGTTAAAGAGATCGATCATTCAGGAAATTGCAAACATGGAGGAAATGCCAAACTTTGGGAGCATGGAGCACATACTCAGGAGTCCTAGCATGCACAGAATTTAATTTCATGTTTATTAATTTCACGTTAACTCTCTACCTGTAGAGGAAATGTGGACAGGTCAGGTGCCATGGCTCACACCTGTAATCCTAGAACTCTGGAATCCAGAGCAGTGGGGATCATGTGCCCTCAGGAGTTCCAGATCAGCCTAAGCAGCAGTGAGACCCATTTACTAAAAACAGAATTAAAATTAGATGGGTGTTGGGGCAGTTGCCTGTAGTCCTAGCTACTTTGGAGGCTGAGGCAGGGGGATCCCTTAAACCAGGAATTTCGGTTGCTGATGCCACTGCACTGTAGCCTAGGACAACAGAATGAGACTCTGTCTCAAGGGGGAAAAAGTGAACAAAGGTAGAGAAATCTAAAAGGAACCTTTCTTCTCACAAGGGAAGTCAGAATGTGTGTTTTATATTCATTTTGTTTTCCTTTATTGGGCAAAGAAGTGATTAAGCAGGTGAGGGACAACCCCATGGAAACATGAAAAGCAGAAAAAAATCTGTCTAAAACATCTGTTTAAAAATTTTGAAGTCAGAAGAATAGAGGTTGATAAAGAAAAATATTCTTTACAATAGGTTTAAGACCTGCTCATCGAATCCCACAATGCTCAGTGCTGTGCCGTGTTCTCCAAACCCTGGATACGTCTGTCAGTCAGAAAATCATTTAAATGAGGCCAAAACACTTTGTGACTAAAAACAACAGAAATAAAAACTACAAGGTACCAAGGAACCCTAGAACACTGAAAATATAAAAATAAAGTAAAAGCACATTTTCATTTATGACTTTCGTAGTCTTGACTTCAATCTTCCTTTTCTTGCTAATGTATTTTCAAAAGTAAACACAGTTTTTACATTTCCACTGAAAACATGTTCCAAGGTTTCAAATATGAAGAGGTAAATATAACATCAAAAAAGCTTATATTTAAGCATAAATTATTTCATGCTGTCTTAGTTGTTTACCTGTTGGGACTATCAAAGATTGTTGTCTTACATTTTCGAATTTGAAATATGTCAATTTGTAGAAAAGTTTCCATGGTTCTGGACATGGTCATTAACAATGCCTTTTGGTGTGAAGGAATTCTATTCCGGGAACTAGTCAGTTACTTCAGTGGTGTAAGAGTGGCAGTGAGCCAACTGTTCAGTGAGTCTGCATACACTGAACCCAGTAATCATTGCATTCTTGTCACAGCGCTGCCATTTGATTTCTCTGAATCTCAGAATCTCATTTCATCAGCAGCAAATGTGAGAGATTAAAGTGGACTTTAGTTTTCAATCATCTCAATTTTATATGTATTTATTTCCCTCAAGTTGGTCTTTCTAGACCATGTCTTAGCATGTGAAATGAACCCACAGTTAATACTCAGAGAGCCATATTAATCTACTAAGTCATGGAGGACTTAGAGTCTCACTATATCAAAAACTCTGGGGTGAGGGGTTGATAAGCATAGGAGGAAATTTTACTGGCCTGCACATGCAGCTGATGCTGGCTGACAGTTCTGCCGTCCTGGTTGGCATCCCCGTTGAAGCTTGTGAGCACAGAGGAAGGTGACCTGACTCCTGTCTGTCAGCTCTGTCCTCTGTCCATGCTGACTTACACTCCGAAGCTCTCAGTAGGACCTACTTCCTGCCTCAAGGCCATCAACCTCCCAAGTTATCATTTATCAAGTTTTGAAGTGAAAACATTTCTCGTGTAGGTAAGAAAAAATACCTGGATTTTGTGTACACTTACTGACATTTCTATTAATTGTTTTGGCAATCCGTAGCCAATTAATCAAAACTATGTCCTGCCAGTTTGCTCCTGATTATGTGTGCCTCTCCTTACGAGAGAAAATCTCAAGAAGTGTCAGATGCTATTAGGAGAAAGATGGTGGGAATTGGGAGACCTTTTGTCACCACCTTTGTATTAATTTCTTTAAAAACCTGAAGTGACAAAATGCTAGACCAGCCCCTGCCACCTGTTGATTTCTCCAGGAGATTAGGACAGTAGCAGTGGTTTATTCTCTCATGAAGTCTTTAGATTATAAGATAAAATATAATGATATGATTTATTGCATATGTATAGAAATTCTTCTTGACTTTATATACAACTTTCAAAGTGGTTTTATTAAGTTGGTTAAAGCTCAAAAAATAAAATAAATAAGCCTTGGTTGCCAAGTTAATTAGTGGTAAAGCAGGCACTACAGCCAATTTTTTCTTGTCTATAAATTTTTCTTGTTTCTCCTAACAGTTATTAATTTCCATAAGACAAGATCTTGACTACCGTAGTCCTTCAGAGACAGAGTCGTTAAGGATCACTCCAGCAAACAAGACCATGAAGCTGCCTGCACTTGGAATCACATGGAGCTTTCCCACTAAACTGTCAGCAACTAGTCCAACCAGAGCCCTGCTATCTGCTTGCTAACCTCTAATACCTAAGGTCTTGCTTTCCTTCTCAGAAAAGGAATGGGTACCAGCAGCTACCCTTCCACACAGAGCCATACAAACATATCTGAACAGAAGGGCTCTCATGTTCATGATGGAAGGAATTAACCAGATAATCAGCAGGACTGCTTTCTCACCTATCTCTCTCCAGAGTAGTGTGAAAAATGATCAAAGAATTTTATGGGGGTACCTCCTCACACCTCTCTCATCCCATGTCTTTTGCTTCTCTAGGGGGCCTTCTTTAGATTTAGGATCTATTTAACATATTTTCTTTTATAATCATATCAGTGCTAGGACATAAAGAGTATGTGAGTTGGTATGGCAAAGCAGTGGAGGGAATTGTAAATACTGAAGAAGGGAATGTTTGCATAGCTGGAAATAGTATTTTAAAATTCACTTCTTATGTAATTTAAGTTAAAACGGGCATATCTCTTGTTCAGAATAAATTAGAGGTTTGGGGCAGTAGGAGAAATTATAATACCAAGATTTCATTAAAATAACACAGCAGATTAGGAAATAAAATGCTCACAAATTATTTTTCAAAGAGGAATCATCATTCAGCCAACTTGAGGGCATTTATGAAACTAACAATCACTTTTGACAATTCTGCTTTTTTCTCCAGGAATTTCAATGAGTCTGGTACAATGGATTGAAAGGCAGCTCAGTGAGGCAGAGCTCAGGCTTTAGAATCTGTAGGAAACATTCTTCAGATGAAGACTTCAGGCTTCTGTTAATGCTGCTGTAGTAAATTAGCCCAAACTGGGTTGCTTATAACAAGAGAAAATTATTCTTTCACAGTTCAGGATCCCAATCTAGGGATCATCAAGGCCAAACTTCCCCTGAAGGCTAAGGGGAGAATCCTTGCTTTCTTTTTCCAGCCTTTTGGTGGCACCGAGTCTGAGAGCTGCATAACCCCAGTCTCTGTCTCTGCCTCACAACAGACTTCTCCTTCTCTCTCTGTGTCCTCTTTTAAGGACATAATAGATTTAGGGCACATGTGAATAATCCAGGATGATGTAAGCAATGATATTCTTATTTTATTACAGCTACAAAGATCTTTTTCTTCATAAGTTCACATCCACAAGTTTCAAAGTTTAGCATAAGAACAGATGGTTTTTCTGTCCACTGTGTTCTTAGTGTGTACAACAGACTGGGTGGTTTAAAGAACACCAATGTACTCTGTTATAATTCTGGATGCTGGAAATTTGGAGATCAAGTTATTGGCAGTGCTGATTTCTTCTGCGGTGTCTCTCCTTGGCTGTCTTCTTCCTGCATCTTCACATGATGTTCCCTCTATCTCTGTATGTTTCTAAATTTTCTTTTCTTATAAGGAGACCAGTCATGTTGAATAAAGACTTCCCTAATGACCTTATTTTATTTATCTCTTTAAAGACCCTATCTTCTTAAGACCACCACTTTCTGAGGGGCTGGGCATTAAGACTTCGACATAAAAGTTTGGTGAGAGACACAAGTCAGTCTATAATAGCAACCAATCAACCAAATACAGACCCTAGCTGAAAATCCCAACTCCCTTATTTTATACTTAATTGACTTAGCATATCTTTTGGAAGATCTAGATGAGATAAGCTAAGAATGATGACAGCATGCACTTTAAAGAAATTTTGTGAGGGTGGAGTAAGAGATTCATGATATGTACAAGCTCCATGAGAAGAAGAAATCACCCTTCTGTTGCACCTTGCTGAGCTGATTTTACACATGGCACATTGTAGATGCTCAAAAAATATCGGTCAAAGAATCAATGAGATGTGAATCTAACAAAAATTGGTGCTTGGGGATAAATGAAAATAACTTGCATGGTGTAGCTGAATATTTTTGTTTATATATTTACACCCCCCAAAAGAATAGTTGGGGGCTTTGTAACATATAGAAAATACCTTATGGATTAGGCAATAAACACAAGATATGGCACATATCCAAGATTTCTTTATGTATTTAATCAATTTGAGATCCTTTTTGAGAGAGTGCACTCTTTTCCTGTACGACAAATTATCTTAAAATGGTTCAACCAATAATTCATTTATATATATGCCAACAGTTTTATAAAGTGAATACAAAGATGATCTCAGCATTGGTACAAGGACAGGTAGTAGGAAGGGAAACAAATGAAGAATGAGCATGTTATCTGATTTCATTTCTTTTTTTTTCATTCTGTCATTGTGAGGAATACTTGATGGATCTTCCTTCTCTAAAGAATCTGTTGACGTTATCTCCAAATTTCATACAGGATTTGTTGTGAAGCTATCAAAGTAGCATTTAATATTCTTCCTGTACCATTTGTAGAATGAATAAAGTTATAAATATTGGCAGTTCCTATAAAGGAGAGAAATATTACTATCAAAGTAAGGTTCCCAAACTTGACTTACACAGGTGGAAAAATAATTGCAAGATGATGCATTTTGGGAGGAATAAACCAAGACAAGCCTATCTTGTTTCCATTTTGAGCTAAATGCCAGGCTCTGACTAACAGTTGGTTTTACTGATTTATTTGGGTGGGCACCTTTCTCAGTATATAGAAAAATCTTTATTTATAAACTTGGCTAGATAGGATAATTAATTCTATCAAGTGGAATTTATAAGACATTCTTAAATCTTTTCTTAATTCATTTACAATTATGTAATAAACATTAATAATATGCTGTAGATAAAATTTGTCATAGAGAAATAGATTACTTTTACTTTCACAAATGTGTCTTTGTCATAAAGAAGTATAGGTAATGTAACTTCACTCTCAAAATGTACAGCATGGAAGATGCTAATTCAGAGTTTAATTTGCCTACCAAGACACTACCAGATTATAAAAACATGGGATTTTGGTAGCAGAGATCTTCTTCAACTAAGAAGAACTGAAAAGCTCTTTGCGTGTTCTCAAGCAGAGGCAGCGCAAACAACCAGTCTGCAGGACAAAAGTCACTCCAGGTGTATTTTGCTTTAGATTTCTTCTCTGAGCAGGGAGAACGAAATTTAGGAGTTCTGCAGACTGAACAGTGACATCTCAGTAGGGACTGTAGTTATTCCCTATTCCAAAATGTCAGCGGTGACTGTGAATCACAGGATAAGAGCAGCTGTGTCCACCACAGCCCTGGCTAATGGGCAACTTCCAACTGGTTATACACAGCTCTTCTGGGGGTAGCCAATTCATTTCCCTTTTATGCACGTATTTAAATGACCTTTCCTGCCCTCCTAACACACACACACACACACACACTTACAATTCTTAACTATCCAGGCTTGTCAAATGCAGACCATTCATAGCTAAGAATAGAAATGGAAGATCTGGAATTGAGAATCTCTTCTGTTTCTTGGTTCTCTTGACAGAAAGATTTTTATCTCATGCTTCAAGCACTATACTCCTTCCTTTCCATTTAAGTACTGACTTCACTTCTCCCAGCATCCTCTTTTCCAGTCTGATCTAAGTTTGGCCTACTCTGTAATATTGCTTTTGAATGAACCTTTGTACCACTGGAACTCTGGTCATCAACTTTTTAGCAACAGTTTGACCTCAGATAGAGCAAAACACCAGCCCTCCAAAGCGTTAAGAAAGCAGAGGAGAAGGGGCATGTGCAGGGTGTGCAGTTTGCTCCATTCACAGATAAAAGCAGCCAGAGCATGTTTCCAAATTGGTCACATCCTTAGCTTCAGATTTTTTTCATAATATTTTCATTCATTATTTTAAACAACCACATAAAATTATTTAAGTGACTAAGTATCACTTTCCATATGCCAGGGGAAGAATCAAAAGAAATAAAAGAAATGCTCTCTCACTAAAGAAAGTAAGTAGACATGCTTAAAAGCCAGCAGGGGAATAATTTTTAAGGAGGTTATTTGATAAACATGTAATAGTTTAAAAACCGTCTCAATATGTAATAGTTTTAAAACTGCATGTATGCGCATGTGTGCATAAATGTTTACAAAATATAAAGTAAGAGACTGGTGAAGAGTCATGAGATACTTAAATCAACTTATCAAGGAGAACTTACTCAGAAACTAAATCAAAATAGGTCTCATACCATGACTCTTCATTGTAATTCGCTGACTGTACCTTTTATTATGCTTCCATTTTTTAATTACTATTTACATCTCTCTGGCCTTTCTTCCCTCCTCAGTAAATGCTTAAGGTCAGGATTTATTTTGTTCACAACTAGGTATCTAAAGCCAGAAAAATGCTTGTTGTAAATAATGTTTACATGATTAACTAAACTAGCAAAGATGTGGAGCTTTTCAATTTGTACAGGTTTTCCCTCATTATTTATGCTTTGTCTACTTAAACTAAAGGATCAGAAAATTCTTCCTTAAAAGTCTCATAATGCTTATGTGAGTAGGAAAAAAATTACAGTATAGCTGTAGCTAAAAAGTCATTGTTTGGGGGGAGAATTGATTTGATTTTAATAAATTCATTCGTTTCTCAAGTGCTCACAAATGTGCAAAGATCTGTGCTAGATTCTGGGTACAGGAAGATGCTCTTGCCATAAAATGGACCATAATTAATTGGACAGATTGGACCCTAAACAAACATTTCCAACACAACATGTCACTCTGTTGTATGAGCAAGAACAAGGGGAAGACTTGAATTTCACTCTCAAAATGTACAGCATGGAAGATGCTAATTCAGAGTTTAATTTGCCTACCAAGACACTACCAGATTATAAAAACATGGGATTTTGGTAGCAGAGATCTTCTTCAACTAAGAAGAACTGAAAAGCTCTTTGCGTGTTCTCAAGCAGAGGCAGCGTATAGGTAATTACATTACCTATACTTCTTTATGACAAAGACACATTTGTGAAAGTAAAAGTAATCTATTTCTCTATGACAAATTTTATCTACAACATATTATTAATGTTTATTACATAATTGTAAATGAATTAAGAAAAGATTTAAGAATGTCTTCATTCTTAAATGGAAGACTCTCAGGATAAAGTGGAAATGTTTTTTCAGGGATGACCTTTAACCTCGATCAATGTTGAACAAATGTTGTACTTGTGGGAAGAAAGAGAAAGCACTGACTAGGAAGAGGCAGAGTAAAAGGGCCTGGCGTGCTCAGGAATACCAAGCAGTGTGATGCAACATTCATGGAACATCCAGGTGGGGGGGGACAAAGGGAACCAAGAAGAGAGAATGTCTGCTTCTTGGTTACATGGAAAGTGTGCAACTACTGTTTTCCATCTTCACCAAGACTCTACTC